>NC_047522.1:11599041-11899041 GCF_902827115.2 Pseudochaenichthys georgianus | reverse complement strand
CATATGAGCTGCCATGCAGAAAGACAGTGACAAAAAGAATCCAGCAGCTTTATGACAATGAAAAGGAAGATAAAGAGAATTTATTGGAGAAAGCCGAATGTGTTGCCCTGACTGGGGATCATTGGACCTCGGTAAGTAATTCAAATTACCTCGGTGTGACGGCACACTTTATTGACATCAAGTGGCGTCTTCACTCATTTGCCTTGACCATCCAGAAGACCACCACTAGGCACTTTGCTGAAAACGTGGCAGAAGATTTTGAGTCTGTGGCAGAGGCCTGGGAAGTCACACAAAAAGTCACCACAATCGGAACAGACAGTGCCCGAACCATGATCGCTGCAATGAGACTGCTCACATTCCAGCACATGCCGTGTGTTGCTCACGTGTTGCAAAGGAACATCACAGTTTGCCTTGCTGACAGCGGGTTCACAGGCACATTGGCAAGATGTCGTAAGATAGTGGGACATTTTAAACACAGCCCCTCAAACACAGAGGAACTGCACAAGGAGCAAACAGAACTAGAGCAAGACAAAGAGCCACTGATACAGGATGTTTCCACAAGGTGGAATTCAACACTGTTTATGATCTCTCGTCTGCTGAAGAACCAAGAGGCTGTGAAGGCTACTCTAGCCAAACAGAAGCACAAGCTCACCATGTTGACTACAGCAGAGTGGGACAGACTGCAGAGGCTCGAGACCCTCCTTAAACCATGCAGGTAAACACCCACCAACTGTTTTATTAATGGGATTAATTCATCATTGCTGTCCCTTGAAAAACGTTGTGAATTGACTATGATTGTGCAGTATAAATTAAATTGCTTTTCCAAAATGTATTGTACTGAATATCAATATCACTATGACTATAGTATAAAGTTGCTACTGTTTTTAAATCTACTATTAATTGGTACAATAATAAATCACTTTCCTAAACTATCCACTGCAGATATGTGACTGAGCTCCTTGGGGGTGAGACTCGTGCTCTGTTGTGTTACCTGCTCTCCGCCACCTGACCCGCACCATGGAGGTCTCAGATGACGACCCAGCCTATGTGGTGAGGTTCAAGGCTGCCTTTAAAAAGGACCTGTCTCAACGCCAAGATGCACTCAACCATGGATGGCTCAGGGTGGCTACAGCACTCGACCCGCGCTTTAAGGTAACATGTGTAATGGTCTTCTTTGTTTTTCTCTTTTCTTGCTTTTTGACCTCCTTTCCCCTGCTGCCCCCCTCTTCTTCTCTCCCCCCTCTTTCTTTCTATGGAATAACAATATGTTGGGAACCATGTACGAAAATGAATTTCACCCACCTTTTTACTCTGTAAATCTGTGATGTGACAATAAACCTGATTCTCATTCTGATTCTGATTCTAAGGACCTAAAGTGTCTACCAAGAGGAGAGCGAGGAGGGGTGTGGACCAGCGTTGAGGCACTGCTGCAAAAAGAACCAGACAGAGCCACTCCAGAACCCACAGAGGAGCCAGCAAGGAAGAGGAGCTTCCTGCTGTGTAATTCAGACTCTGAATCAGAGAATGAAGAGGGGCCCAACGGGGCTCTGGGCCGCTACAGGGCAGAGCCCACCATCAGTGAGACAGACTGCCCACTGCAGTGGTGGTCCACTCATGAGGGGGCCCATCCACAGCTTTCTGCCCTGGCCCGCAAGTATCTGGGCAGCCCTGCCACTTCTGTCCCTTGCGAGAGACTTTTCTCACTGGCAGGTAACATAGTTCAAAAGAAGAGGGCAGCCTTGAGCTCTGAAAATGTGAACAGGCTAGTTTGTCTCAGCAACTGGCTGAAAGAGAAGAAGCAGAATAAGTAGTCTTAGAGGTATCCTGAGGCCAATGGGCTTGTTACTGAAATGTTGATCAAACAGTGGCCTATGCAACAGAGATTTTATTTTTCATCAGGATATTGGAAGAATAGGAGGGATTGAGGTCAATCACTAGCACTTTTTTTATTTTATTTTAAATGGTACACTTTATGTTGAACTATTTATTATGTTGTTGGTGCAACTGGCACTTTATGTTGAACTGTTTATTGTTTTGGCCAAGGTTATTGAGAGAGTTGGACTGAAATTGATTAGATTTTTTAAATCAACAAAGTCTGTTATGGCCTCTGAAGAAGCAAGAGAGATGTTTTCGAATAGTCAGGGTTTCCAATGTTCTAAATGTACTAGAAAGTATTGTGTTTTACTTAAGAAAGTACCACCTTGAAAAAAAATAAACAATGTGTTGTTGCTTAAGCTTATGTATTCAGTCATTATTCAATGGTATACTAAAATCCATGTGAAAATTGCTTCTCACTGTTCTCAGGTCAAATATGTATATTCGATTAAAAATGCGATTAATTTCGATTAATTAATTACAAAGCCTCTAATTAATTAGATTAATTTTTTTAATCGAGTCCCGGCCCTAGTTTAAAGTGCTCATGTTCTTTTGCACTTGTTTTCATAGACCTGGTTGCTTATTCCTTCCGCATAAACTGGCAACACTAGTGGCTGCAGCGTTAACACTGCATGAGAGGAGGAGAGACAGACAGAACACTACCATTTGGATGCGATCATGGTACTTTAATGTTAAATGTATAGAGTATATTTGCTTTACATCGTTTAAGTATGATTGACATTGCAAGTTGGTATTATTCAGAAGCAAAAAAAATCCCCCCCCAAAAAAATCAGCTTGACGTCATAGGATCGCCGTCATTTAGAAATGAGATCGCATAGGTGTCTGAATCGAGATCACGATGTTTTTTCGATTAAAAAAAGCACTAGTCTGGTCTCTGAACTGCATTATGCTGCGTTCAAACAAGATGCGCTGGCCAGGGGGCGGGGCTTATATCCATGTAAATACTGTGGTAGAAACCATCTACAACAAAATTAACATATTTCACGTTTCAAAATGATGCCGAAGTAACAAAATACTGATAACGGTTAGTAAAAACCATGAATTAATGCTTTGACAAGTGTGCAGACAAGACGGCAGGCGAAAAAACCTTTTAAAATTCGTGTTTTTCTGAATGAGGATTGGATCGATCAGGATAAGCTAACGTTACTTGTATCTGCTCCGTCCACACTCACAACAACATGATACAGACACAGACAACAGCGACTGTATTCACCATGACACAGACAGTCTGTGTTTTGTTCATCTATAACTTTAATCCCGTTTCTGAACAAGGGCTGTACCCGAATATCCGAATATTCGGTCGTTGGAGTACTATTCGGTTTTCTGCCACGCTGCACTGCAGCTGCCAAATTGAATTTATTGAAATCTCCAATATCAACGTAAGAGCTTGTGCCTCTTCGGGGGGTGCTAACACTTAACCATAAACTGTTTTCGTTTGCTTTCTCCGTCTTTATATGTAGATATTACTTTTCTCTGTCACATTGTTTCCATAGCAACAACAACTTCCTGTCAACAGCGCTAACTCTCCTTCAAAATAAAAGCATGTCCATAAGACATATATACAACTGCAACAAAAGTAACAAACACAATGCAATATCCTTTTCAATTTCAAAGAACACAAATTGGGTTGTATACATTAACAAATAACTATAAAACAACAATACTGTAGAATAACAAAATGAATGCCTGGAATAAACAGAAATACACGTGTTGAAGCGCGTGCCTGGCTATAACTAACAATGGAGTTGGGAACTCAGATGTATAGACACTGCACAATGCGATACAAATACAGTAAAAGCATTAGAACAGACAAAACGTCCCTTTTCCTAACATGTTTGAATCCCTACGGTCCGCGGGAAATATCTAGATATATATATAATATATAATTGCATTCAATCCTCCTTGATTTCTAATACAACATTCATGTAGAGCAGGCAGAAAAAGTTAGACTGGATTGCTTCTGTTAGAAATTGAAATGATTCAGTACAAAATGATAAGTAAAGATATCCTTGATTACTCTAATCAGGGTTCATACACTTTTTCACCAATGATTCTCAATGACTTTTCCATGACTTCTCAATGACCTTTACCTCATTTTCCATGATCAAAAAAAATTCCCACTGAAAATGGTTTATTTGAACATGGAACAGGAAAATAAGATCGGCATATGAAACATGTTGTGCCTATCCAAAACAAATCAAATAGTAGGCTTACTAGCTTCTACACGCTAAAGCAACTGTAGTCAGGGAGGCTGGTATGAAAAAGGTGGCAAGGACCCGACCCCTGACCCCTTGAAAGCAGCAGTGTCAATAATAACAGAAACACCAAAGGGTCACATCTAATAGAAATATATAAAAGCATTTATTGTAATTGTGTAGCAGTCAGTTTATAATTCTGGCAGCACTGTTGAGCATTTTGAAAATGTATTGTCATGCCTGTGCAAGGCTTAAGTTCATAAACTCAACAAGTACTATACGTGGGTACAATTTTTAGATACTTGTACTTTATTTAAGTATTTCAATGTTTTGCTACTTTGTACTTCTACTCCTCTACAGTTCAGAGGTACATGGTGTACTTCTACTCCACTACAGTTCAGAGGTACATGGTGTACTTCTACTCCACTACAGTTCAGAGGTACATGGTGTACTTCTACTCCTCTACAGTTCAGAGGTACATGGTGTACTTCTACTCCTCTACAGTTCAGAGGTACATGGTGTACTTCTACTCCTCTACAGTTCAGAGGTACATGGTGTACTTCTACTCCTCTACAGTTCAGAGGTACATGGTGTACTTCTACTCCACTACAGTTCAGAGGTACATGGTGTACTTCTACTCCACTACATGTATTTAATACCTTTAGTTACTCTACAGATGTGGATGAATGATGGTAAATCTAATCAAGTGTTAAATCAGACTGTAGTTCCACCTGGAGTAAATCCACCAGCTACCCTGCAGTATACAAAGTCATTCAAACTAGCTGCACCTTTACCAGCTTTGAGAACACTTTCATGATCAATCATTAGAAAACATATCATATATATTATTCTGAAATGGACCAATCTGCACAACGACTACTTTTACTGTCGCTACGTACTTTCACTATATTTTGATGATAATACTTTTCTACTTTTACTTGAGTAACATTTTGAATGCAGGACTTTTACTGTAACAGAGTATTCCTACACTCTGGAACTTCTACTTTTACTCAAGTACAAGATCTGAGTACTTCTACTTTTACTACAAGATCAGAGTACTTCTACTTTTACTCAAGTACAATATCTGAGTACTTCTACTTTTACTACAAGATCAGAGTACTTCTACTTTTACTCAAGTACAAGATCTGAGTACTTCTACTTTTACTCAAGTACAAGACCTCAGTACTTCTACATTTACTCAAGTACAAGACCTGAGTACTTCTACTTTTACTCAAGTACAAGATCTGAGTACTTCTACTAAAGTACAACATCTGAGTACTTCTACTTTTACTCAAGTACAAGATCTGAGTACTTCTACTTTTACTAAGTACAAGATCTGAGTACTTCCACTTCTACTAAAGTACAAGATCTGAGTACTTCTACTAAAGTACAAGATTTAAGTACTTTTTTAACCTTTATTTAACCAGATAAAAGCATTGAGAAAGAATCTCATTTGCAATGCTGACCTGGCCAAGAAGGCAGCAAAGTTACACATAACACATAACACAAACATATAAAATACAGAGAACATAACTAAGAAAACAAAAGATAAAAAAGCAGTCACTACATTGTGCACAGTCACTTCTACTCGAGTACAATATCTGAGTACTTCTACTTTTACTTATCTGAGTACTTCTACTTTAACTCAAGTACAAGATCTGAGTACTTCTACTTTTACTCAAGTACAAGACCTGAGTACTTCTACTTTTACTCAAGTAAAAGACCTGAGTACTTCTACTTTTACTCAAGTACAAGATCCGAGTACTTCTACTTTTAAGAACAACATCTGAGTACTTCTACTTTTACTCTAGTACATATCTATACTTATACCACCTCCGTTTATAGCCTATGAAAAAAACTATTAGAAAACGAAGGCTAAAGCTAACGTTAGCAGATAGTGACAATGTATGCTAGCTAGCTAGTTCAACGATTCCTTAATGATATTGTCACAGAAAAACATTTCAGTTCACATCACGCTCTGCCGCTCTGCTCTGAACACCTGAACGGCCTGTTCTAACAGCTGTTCACCAGCGGTGCAGTCTGTGCCACAGTGACTCCGCACAGTTAACGAACGCACCGTAGATAATGTAGCTGACCCTCATCCCGGAGCAGCAGAGTTCAACCGACAGGCAGGAAGACTCGAGCACACAGCTCGCGCTTCATATATTAAAAAATAACACCATGCGCATCATGATGGCACATAACAGCTCGCGACCGCAGATTATTTTGGCGATTAGATCAAATGTAAATTATATTTGACGCAACTTTAGTTACATTTCCATGACTTTTCCAAAACTTTGGGAAAAACATCGTTTTCCATAACTTTTCCAGGGCCTGGAATTTGCATTTTGAATTTCCATGACTTTTCCAGGTTTTCAATGACCGTACGAACCCTGTCTAATGTAGTTCTCCTTCAGCTAATTGTTCAACTATGAATGGGTAACCATAGCTATGATAGTCATTGCTCTCAAAATAGACCCTTGACTTTGTGTTTGCTGTACTTTCCACTTCAAGTGAAAGCTGATATGCACTTTATGTGCTAATGTGTTTCATGAACAAGATACGGACTATAGAGCAATTATTAGAATATGTTATTGCTCGTACTTTATTGCTGCTTATTGTGGTCCCTAACTTGGACTGATTTTGCTGAGATAATTGGGTCATATCTTGGTAAAAATCAAGAAAATACACCTCAGGCTGGCCAACAATTAGATGGGCATAGTAGGTCAAATTGTTAGTTGTTTTAGTAAATGGCTGGTTAGTCTATTATATGATATGAAAGAATAAGACAGAAGTCGATAAAATATTTCGCAAGGGAACGTCTTAGTGGGTTAAGGGAATGTATACGTCATGGAACATACAGGAACCATCAATACACAATTGAGATGAATACAATAAAACTGGATAATGAGAATGTGTATTACCCTTTTGATGTTAAATAAATGAAGTTATTGATACGATTTATCTCTCAAAAATACCTCTCCTCCAATACCTAAGCTATTGATAATAAACATTATCCAGTCTATTTCTTTCTATCCAATAGAGAAAGAAAAATGATTAAATTGAGTCACTTATGTTTGTGCCAACCATGGTTTTAGATTTGGCAATTGCTTTGAAAATTGGCTCTGCCAAAAACAATAGTCTCATCAGGTGACATCATTGATGGATCTTTAGATATCTCTTGCCTGGCCTGGACAACTACAACTATCTTAGTGATCTGGGATCATGTAAGTCACATCTCCATGCAGCTCTTCTTGAAAAACAACAATATTCCTAGCCTGGCTTTCACAAAGACCACTAAACACTGTTAAACATACACCATAAGACTCATACAATACAATTCAAAAATACAAATACAAAAACTAAATGACTCATTCCCCTGTGTGCTCCAACGTGTCTACTGCATATGGCAGAGGGCAACATACTGTAGATCAATACAAATTATATAAACAGCACTGCTCTATTATGTTGTTCTCTGTCAGTATTAAAATGGTGAAAGTATAAACATCATTGCATATTTACTTTTTTTATTATGATTTTGTTTAATTAAATTGTTTCTCACGGTCCACTACATGACATGAAAGGCAGCACCAGCAAAAAGTCTGATCTCCAGAGCTCTGGACATAATGATTCAAAAAAATATTAACAGCACTGAAATGTCTCCTTTCACATGTAAACAATGTAATCCATTTCAATTGGAGATAAATGGCCAGTGGCCTCATAGTTGCATCATTGCAAGTAGCTAAAGATGCTCTGGTAGCCAACTAAAATATTCCAAAAACTAGAAGCTATATATGTGTAATTAAATAAATAAGGCATTTAAAGAACAAGTTGATTACCTGAAACTATTGTAAAATGTTTTAGGTTTGAGATGTGATAATTATCGCATGTTTGTTATGTTAAATGATCGTTGACTGATTCACATGAAACCCTACAGGGAAGAACAACATGCACCCGTCGATTGGTGCTTTAAGAGGATTTTGAGGGTGGGAATCCCCACACAAAGAGGGAGGGTTAGTCTCTCCTTATATTACGGTTCGTATTAGCCTACATTCCAAATCAAGAGCAAGTGGGGCGAAGATGTGGCCCAGATATCCAGCGCCAAACATCATTCAAAATAATTGCTTTGTTACGTTATATTTGCTTCACACAAATATTAAAATGTACAGGAAGAATGACTCAAGACATTTTCAGATTCATATCCGCTCTCTGATTCAACACAAATCCAATGGCTCATCGCCTCAGTTTTCTTTTCTTTGTACCTAATACAATGACAACTTTGTTATGTGGCTTGCTAGTAACGGCAGAATATTAAGCCAGTTTACGATAGAACCGTGTTTGGTCGTATGATGCAGCTCCGCTAAAAAAACATGTTCACTTTTATGTAGTCCGTACTGAATAATGAAAACAAGAGACAGCGTAATATCCTGACGTTATCTCATGTTAGGTGCCATTACAGATTAACATCCGATAATCACTCAATGTTCTTAATAGAAGCGAATCGTTAACTGCAAACGGGAGAGAATGACACATACGCGATGGGCCGCTGCTGTAGCACCATATGAGAGGCTCCATCACCTAACGTTACACAGCAACAATGGAGACGACTTACCTGGGAAAAAATAACTTGCCGGTGGATCATTCTCTTAAGATAAGGGTGAGAATTCGAAGAGGTGCACGCCTGCTAGTTTCCACGGAGCTCCATTTCAACGGTACACAAAAAGCAGGAGGAACACAAATAACAGCGTACAGTATAAAGGACCGATGAGGCACGCGACAGAGGCTGTAATCACATCCTTCCCTTTTTCTCTGGACCAGAGTAAAGCTAGCTAAAATGCAACATACAGTTTCCGGTCACAGCCAACACTAGCCATTATAAAGTCGTATTCTGTTTACTGGTTTAGGGTTTATTTATGAATGAACATGCATTTTATATGAACAAATTATGATACGTATGCGTAAAACAATTACATGTATTAAAACAATCTGATTAAAGAAATTCCAATTTAAAAGATGCTCTTATTTTGAAGGTTCCACTTCTGGTCACATTAGAAATAAATGTGTCGGATAGAGCCGGGTACCAATGCCTACAGTAATGTAATACAGCCAATCGGAAAACCCACTTTTCTCCTTGTGTCTGCCCCCATCCCATATCATAAACACGTTTATATGCATATCACTCTCTCCTCTCCTCTATCGTTTCCCTTCAAAGAGCTGCAGAGGAGGCAGAGCACCGTTGATAAGAGCTTCCTGCTGGAACATATGCCGTTCACTATATCTTGGAGCAGTAAACATTAGTCCAACTGTAAAACGGTGAACTGAGCATCCATGAGGTAAATATTATTTTGCACTTTAGTAAATAGTAAAGTAAAGTAACATTTGGAGCATCACAGACAGCGCCTCCGTTTATTACTGTTGAGTCCTACTACTACACAATAACACTCTGCGCATGCTCAAATGACTCACAAACCCACTGCTTACATACGCCCCCGCACTGAAAGAAATGTCCCATTCTATTTCATATAAGGCTTCGTCCTCTAAGGCAATCGCTATTGGGTAATCCCTCTGCACGTGTGCAGCACTTAATCCACGCCCACCTATGACGTGGGCCCCACCTATGACGTGGGCCCCACCTACGGACTCACTTCCGTATAAATAGGAAGTAGTAGTAGTAGTCAGGCACAAGCTCTTTTCAGAGCTTACTAGAAAGCAAACATTACCCCCTGGCCCCATCCTCCCTCTCCTCCGGACGGGGGAGACAGGGCGGGGCTCGGTGTTAGCTGACATATGAGTTACGACCGGCTGTGGCTGGCTCGCTCCAGGGAGGAAGCGGCTTTACACAGACGATACAGGTGAGTCCTGCCGCAGCTCTCACACCCCAGGTGTCGTGCACTCATTGTGTCCATCTCCCTCTGGCCCACAGACAGCGGAGAGCGAGCCTATAGGTTCGGCTGCCGGGCTGACACCGGGTCCCCGGGTCCCTCTATCCGCCATCTCGGCTCTGCCGTATAGGCGGTATTCTCCAGGAACTCCCGGAGATCATCGGAAAGGCAGCCGCCTAATGAGATCTCCCCCGTTCCCCCGGTTCAGGAGAGCTCTCCTCCGGATGACATAAGCGGCTGCCTCATAGCCTGTCGGTTATTAGGCAGCAGGGCTCGCGGCACAAACCGGCTGTCTTTACAACCTGTCGGTTGATTAGACAGCACGGGCTTGTTTCCTATGTCACAGATATGCCTCCACACACCATTCATTCCTCAAGCGGGTTTGAACGTGAAGGCGCCTCAATGTCCGGTTTACGAGCCTTCTCCTAAACGGCGACATGATGAGAGCCGCTGTGCAATACAGCGTGTGGAGGTGCAAGAGCCGGCTGTAACCTGTCAGTCAGCAGGCAGCAGGGCTTGTGGTGCAAGCCAGCTGTATTTAACCAGGCGGTTATTAGACAGCAGGGCTTGATGTTTAAACCTGATGCTCCTAACCTGTCGGTTAGCAGGCAGCACGGTTTTTTTCCTCTGTCCCAGATACACACGGTCGTAATGAGCCCAGGGCTGTTATTACGCACTGTGTGAATAGCACTGCACACACCTCCGCTCATTCCTCAGCAGGTTTGAGCGTGAACACGCCTCAATGTGCAGTTTAAGAGTCTTCTCCTAAACAGAGACAGGATGAGAGCCGGTGTGAGATGCAGCGTGTGGAGGCCCCCTCGCAGCTTTTCGGTCCAGGCCCCTCTTGGGTTGCTTCACGGGCAACGGCGGCGAGGGCTCTGACGTGGCTCGTCACCATGACAACCACAGCACATCCAGAGCATGTCGCGCGCTCTCAGAATATTACTCAGAGTGGTGACGCGTGTGTTCGATGGACAGATGGATAATAATAAGCAGCAAGGCCCACCGGATAAGCCGGCTGCCCCTAACATGTCGGTTATAGGCAGCATGGCTCGCTCCATAAATCGGTTGTCTTTAAAACCTATTGGTTTTTAGGCAGCTCAGTTTTTCTCCTCTGTCCCAAACCTACCTCCTACACACGGTCGTAATGAGCCCACGAGTGCCATTATTACAGTGAGGACAGCACTTCACACAGCTCCGCTCAGCCCTTAGGGGTGTTGAGCGTGAACGCACCTCGGTGTCCAGTTTAACACTGTAAGCAATTGCTGTTATTTTACAGCCAATTTTCAACACTAATCTATTGGCAGCCCCCTAACCAGAATGTTACTGTGAATTATTTAATTTTTTACAGTAATAAACTGAAATTGTTCAACAGTACGAATACTGTATAATTTCAGTGTATTGCTGGCGTCTCTGTTGCCAGTATTTTACTGTTAATTGCAAAAATACAGCAATATACTGTATTTTATTTTTACAGTAAGAGGCTGTAAAGTCATTTCACAGTATGAGTACTGTGGTATTACAGTGAAGTGCAGGCGTCTGTGAAGAGACTGCCGGCACTTTACTGTTATTTGACAGGAAAATGTGTTACAGTGGACATAATGAGAGCCTGTGTGAAATGCAGCATCTGGAGGGCTCTGGCGTGGCTCGTCACCATGACAACCACAGCACATCCAGAGCAGGTTGGCGCGCTGAGTGGTGGTGCGTGTGTTCAATGGACAGATGGAAGATAATATGGAGCAAGGCTCCCCGGTTAAGCTGGCTGCCAATAGCCTATTGGTTACTTGGCAGCATGGCTCGCTGCCTAAGCCGGCTGGGTTTTTTAACTTATCGGTCAATAAAACAGCAGGGCTTACTATTCAATCCGTCTACCTTAAACTTTTTGGGTTTAGGCAGCACGGATTTTTTCTCTGTCTCAGACGTACCTCCTACCCACGGTCGTAATAAGCCCACGGAGGGCCATTATTACGCATTGTGTGGACAGCACTGCACACACCTCCACTTATCCCTTAATGATGTTGAGCGTGAACGCGCGGTTTACGCGTCTTCTCCTAAACGGCGACATATTGAGAGCCTGTGTGAAATGCAGCATGTGGAGGGCTCTGGCGTGGTTTTCCACCAACCACAGCACCAGGGGCGGCGCCAGGGGGGAGCCCCTAAGCACCCCCAATAAATATGTTTCCCCCCCCCCCGAAAATTATTGTAAAGGGAGTCGGAAACAGGCTTCTAGTTATTAGGCTTTAATAACTTCTTCTTATGCACGGATGATCACAGTTTCATGTACAGCTTGTGGGTTCAACCTCACACTAACTCTAACTACCACACATACCCATATATATATTAGTGTCTACGTCACAACTTCCCGCCCTCCCCGTCTGCTCCCCCAACCACAGGCCCGCACCTCAACCAGCATCACTGTGCAGCTCTATGATTGGCAGAGAGACGGGGGATGCCTGAGTGACACCCTCAGCATCCTATACAGGGTCTCTACACGCTACACGGAGCCAACCTGTCTCTGTGGAGCACAACTTTTCTCCCCTTTGGTGTCAGCTGCACCCTGTAGACCACTTCCCCCACCCTCTCCAGTACTCTGCAGGGACCAGCCCACTGACTGTCCAGTTTTGGGCACCGACATTTCTTTCGTTGTGGTCTGTAGACCCAAACCAGCTCCCCGGCCCGGAAATGCTGCCCTCTTGTCCTGGTGTCATAGTTCCGCTTCTGTCTCACCCCAGCACTTTTCTGCTGATCGCGGGCAAAGGCGTGAGCGGAATCAAGGCGGTCCTGAAGTCTCCTGGCATACTCAGACCCTGGAGGCGTGTCCAGGGAATCTGGTGGCTGACCAAACGCCAAAACAGCAGGGGTTCGAAGCTCTCTCCCCAACATGAGGAGGGCAGGAGAACAGGCTGAGGACTCCTGGACTGCAGAACGACATGCCATGAGCACAAGGGGCAGATGCTCGTCCCAGACGCGCTGATGCTGAGACGTGAGGATGGCCAGCTGCTGTCCCATGGTGCGATGGAATCTCTCGACTAGTCCGTCGCTCTGAGGTCGCAAGGGGGAGGTGCGTGTTTTGTGCATGCCCAGTTGTGAGCACATGGAGGCGAACACCCGGGACTCTCTGTGATCTCTGTTCTGTATCTATGACTGATTGACCTGAATGTTTTTTATGTGTATTATCTCGATGCCCAAGACAAATTTCTCCTAAGGGAGACAATAAAACTCTATCTAATCTATCTAATCTAAAGACTCGAAATGTCTCCCCTGGTCACAGTGCAGGGTCTCACTCCAAAACGGCTGAACATGCCGGACACCAAGGCATCTGCGACTGTCTCTGCTTCTTGATCAGGGAGAGCATACGCCTCTGGCCACTTTGTGAAATAGTCTATGGCCGTGAGAACGTAGCGGTTACCCCTGTTTGACAAAGGTAGAGGCCCCACCACATCAACCGCTACTCTCTCCATCGGGGCCCCCACGGGAAACTGTTGCAGCGGAGCATGGGAACGACCAGGGGGGCCCTTCCGAGCCATACACAGATCACAGCGGCGACAGAAGTCTTCGACATCCCTCCGGCACTGCCCCCAGTAGCAGCCCTGATGAAGGCGCCGGAGAGTCTTAGTGATGCCAAAGTGCCCAGAGCCTGCCGTTCCATGCATGGCCTTGAGTACGACCACTTGCAGACCCCTCGGGACCACCACTTGCCACCTCTTCTCCCCCGTTGCTGGCTCCTTCCACCCCCTCTGTAGTACGCCCTGACACAGACGTAGAGTCTCAAACTGAGACCACAGCCCCTTGGTTGCTTTGGAGAGCACTGCCACTTCCTCCCACGGTGGCCGCTGCTGCGACTCAACCCACTGCAGTACAGGCTGTAGAACGGCGTCCAGCTCTTGCTGTTGCTTCCACTCTGCCACGTCCACTGTCTGGAGCTCCCGGCAGATAACCTCTTCCACTTGCATGAGTCTCTCTCTTCTCTCGCAGTAGTGGCATCCGCCGGCGGCACACGGGCGGCGGGAGAGAGCGTCTGCATTTGTGTGGCGCACCCCAGCCCGGTGCTCCACCCTGAAGTTGAAAGCTTGGAGCTCTTCTAGCCACCTGGCGACCTGCCCTTCTGGCTCTTTGAACGTCATGAGCCACTGTAATGCAGGGTGATCCGTCCTCACCGTGACGCAGTATCGTTGCTCTGCTTTGTTGAACACCCGGCTGAAGTATGCCACCAGCCGCTCCCCCTCTGGTGTAGTCTGGGAGAGCACTCCGCCTACACCAACACCGCTAGCGTCTTTGTCCAGGGTGAACGGAACGAGAACCGGGGATTCACTCAAGGCACGCCGAAGGCTGTCAAACGCTGCTTGACATTGCTCATACCACAGGAAATCCCTGTCCTTCTGCAGCAGTTGGAACAGGGGTGTGGTAGTGCAAGCAAAACCTCGTACAAACTTTCTGTAGTACGACGCCAGGCCCAGGAAACTCTTCAGCTGTTTCTGGTTGCGAGGATTTGGCCAGCCTGCGACCGCCTGCACTTTCTCGTGCAGGTTGCCAATGCCCTCACCCCCCATGTGACGAAGATGGCTTCGTCACTGTGGACTGACGGCTTCGGGCCTTGTACTATTGCACCTGTGCTTTTATTTTGAAAAGTGTTTCCCTTTCCCCATGTCTGTTACTCCTGATTGTGTTCACCTGGTGCCCTGTGTTGTCTCCTCCCCCCCCCTCACCTGTGTCTTGTTGTGCTGATTAGTGTGTAGGTATTTAGGCTCTGTTTTCCCTGTCTGTGTAGGCTGGTAGTGTGGGTGAGATCCTTGTGGCTGGTGACTGTGTTCATCTGGGCAGCAATATTGAGGCTGTGTATCCTGTACCACAGCGATGAATAAATGCCCACACCGGGTTATATTTGAATTCTCTACCTCTGCCTCCTTGCTTGGTCGGGCCGCTCAACGGTCAGCTTCACACCCCACTTTGTGGCCCAGGAAAGTGACCTCTCTCTGCATGAAATGACACTTATCTGGATGTAGCTTTCAAACCAGCGGCTCTGATCCTTTCCAGCACCACTCTTAGAGATCCCAGGGCCGCCTCAAACGAGCTGCCATGCACCAGGATGTCGTCCAGGTAAACCAAACACTGCTGGCGGGGAATCCCAGACAGCACCCTGTCCATCAACCGCACAAAGGTGGCCAGGGCATTACACAGCCCAAAACTGAGGACCTTGAACTGCCATAGTCCCCGGCCGGTGCAGAAAGCCGTTTTTGGTCTGGCCTCTGGGGCAAGAGGAACTTGGTAATACCCACTGCGGAGGTCCAAGGAAGAGAACCACGACGACCCTGCGACCAGGTCCAGGGACTCATCGATGCGGGGAGGGGGGTATGAATCCTTCTTGGTGACCCCGTTCACCGGTCTGTTGTCTGAGCACAGCCGCCAGCCACCTGTCTTCTTCGGGACCATGACTACAGGTGGTGCCCCAATTGCTCTTGCTGCTCGGGATTCAGGCCGCCACAGTTCTTCCTCCACACCTTCAATACTGCAGACTGAGCCTCTTCCACCTCAGTCTGGGGTAACTGGGGGGGGGGGGGGGGCTGATCGGGTGGCACAGTCCGGGGGTGACAGGTGCGGAATGGTCCTGAGTGGGCGTCAACGGGGATACGGGAAAGGAGGGAGGGTTTTCTTCAGTTTCTAGGGTACTCACGGTGGGTGTAGGGGGTCTCCCCGCAGGTGCAGCAGGGTTGTGGATACGGGTCATAGTAATCACAGGCCCCCCCTGGAAACTCACTGTGCCTGCTTGAAGATACAGGAGGCAGCCAGACGCCCTCAAAAAGTCCCAACCCAGAATACACGGGTCCTGTACATCCGCTATCCACATGGGGTGCTGCACTTCAACTCCCCCCACCGACACAGTCAGCATGCCTCTTCCTTTCATAGACGCCAGCTCTCCTGTGACTGTGCATAGACGCACCGCTGTCGGCTCTAACATAGTCCCACTGGGCAACACATCTGCTCTCACCATGGTTACTGTAGAGCCTGTGTCCACCACTGCAGTGCAGGGCACCCCTTCCACAGCGACAGGGACATAGCAGGAATCCCCACCACCAGCACGGCCCACCGCGACGACAGGCTGCACGCATGTGCTGTCATCTTCTTCAGGAAGGCGTAGAGTCTGGCTCCCCCAGCTGTGCTGTCGGGCTCCTTCCTCGGATGTCTGAGTTGGTGACAATAAAGCTGTGGTTTGTTTGGGGAGTTTTTGGGCTTGGTTCCGCATCTTCTCCTTTATGCGGGCCCCCCGTCGTTTCCCTCGGGTCCGGTGTGCCTTGCGGCAGTCTCTGGCCAAATGTCCTGGCTGACCACACCCCAGCAGACCCTGGTACTTGGTCTGCGTGTTGGCTGCAGAGAAACAGCCCTTATCACTTCAGTCATCTTGGTAACCCATGCAGGCTTCTCCTCCTCTCTGCAGCTCCTCACAGCCAGTGCTGCCGGCCATCCGTTGCTTCTAGCAGCTCCACTCCACACATTCTCTCTCTCCACAGCCATCTCCAAGGCCGCCTGCAAGGACTGTGGATGATGCAGCTGTACCTCGACCCTCAAGTCTGCAGGGAGGAGAGCCCTGATGAATTGATCACGTGCCAGCTCACTCTGCACTCCGGGTGGCATGTGTGCATACGCCCGCCCCATCAGGCTATCCACGTCGTTAACCAACGCACGCAGCGTCTCTCCAGACTCCCTACAGTGGTTACTCAACTCATTCCGGAGCAGCTCTGGCGGGAAACACTGTCCAAACCGCCCCTTCAAAGCCCCCGCTAACGCTTCATAGCTGTGTCGGTCCAAATAGTAGCAGACATGAAAGAGCCTCGTCTGTGAGGCACAAAGCTAGCTGTAGTGCTTTAGTCTCCATTGACCACCCCCCGGCATGTGCAAGTAGTTCAACTTGGGCATGGAAAGCCTCCCAGTCTGCCGTATCCGAGTATTTGGGTGTTTTCACAGACGCGGCGGCTGCTACTGGTTGATGGGCGCCGCCATTGTTGTTTACATTCAGCTTGGAAATGCCGCGAAATGCAGCTGAAGACGGCGACATTCCCGCGTCTCTAGCCATCTTCACCGCCGACTCTCTCAGGTGCTCTCTCGCCTCCCGTGCACTCATGAACTCCCCGCTCATGTCCTTCGACCACCCGCATGCTCCCTCTTCCTCTCCATCACTACTTTCCTGCTTCAGTTCCATCTTACTGAACTTTTCCATCTCCGCTAGCTTACCGGCTAGCTCCGTGACGCAGTTACGAACTCCCGTCAGGATAGATGTCCTACGTTCGAAAGGTCACTTCTGACACCAATGTAACGATCACAAAGGGAGTCGGAAACAGGCTTCTAGTTATTAGGCTTTAATAACTTCTTCTTATTCACGGATGATCACAGGTTCATGTACAGCTTGTGGGTTCAACCTCACCCTAACTCTAACTCCCACACAACTTCCCGCCCTCCCCCGTCTGCTCCCCCAACCACCTGAAAGTGAGAGGGATTCTGCACATAATAGCATAGCCTCGTGAGTACAAGTAGCTTACTTCTGGGTCTCTGTGTTTAATTCAAGCTCTGCGTGTGTGGCACGAGCCATTTTGTGTGCTTGCGCGAGCGAGCGAGAGAGAGAGAGAGCTGGAGATCTACTGGAGATCGTTGTGGTTAGCATCTGGTGCTAGCTAGCCAAGCTAACGGATATAAGGAGCTTTTTCAACAACAAGGTGGAGGGAGAACTATCTCCCGTCAGACTGAGAGTCTCAGATAACCTCAGCTCAGTTGAAGTAAAGGACTCTGTGTTTAGATAGTTAACTTTAGTCTAGTTATCTCAGTGGGTCTCAAACGGTTTGTTTTAAAAGGGGAGTGATTAGTAAAATATCTATAAAGAAATAGAAAATCTGTTTACAGTTCTGTTTCATATGAGTGTTGAGAGATGTATCCATAGATCTCTTAATGTTGCTCTCAAACAACACCAGATTGATGCTTTTAACTTAAATATTTAAAAAAATCTTGGGGGGAAGCATGCCCCCGGACCCCACTAGAGGAGGTGAGGTCCCTCCTAGAGGAGGTGAGGTCCACCCCCCACTTTTAAAAATAGCACTTTACCCCTGCTTACACCTATATGCCGTGAGCTGATTATCGAGCCTTCATTGTAACAGTCGCGGGTACACTGTGTGTGCGTGTGGGGAGTGTTGCAGTAGAAAATTCAACTGTAGCGCAGGTGCATTAATGGAAAAACCTTTAATGTTTGAGCACCCTCTATGAAACGTCAAGCTACCCCACAGCACCCCCTAGAGAAAATCTCTGGCGCCGCCACTGCACAGCACATCCAAAGAATGTACACCCGGCGCTATCAGAGTACTGTATGGTACTCAGGGTGGCGACGCGTGTGTCTGATGGACAGATGGATGAGCAGGCGGATGGGCAGAGGATAGTCTCTGCAGTTCGCCTCTCCCCCCCCGCAGTTCTACGGGATACAGGGAACCCTGTCATCCCGGGAACAGTGTCTCGTGCTCCGTGCAGAGCGGCAGGAACTCTTTTTTCCAGGGTTCCTCATGGGGAAGGAAATCAGGGTTTTTTACTCCCGGTATTTTCTGGTCCCGAAGGAGACGGGGCGGGGGGAATGAGACCCATCCTCGATCTGTCAGTGTCCAACAAGGGAATGGCCTTTTCCCATGCTGACGATCAAACAGGTGCTGGAGTGTTCACCAGGGAGACTGGTTCACATCCATAATCCTGAAGGATGCATTCCTCCACGTAACCATCATCCCGAAACACAGCAATTTCCTGCGTTTCTCATTCCTGGCGCCACGCACTTTTTCAAAGTGGGTGGAGACGGTTGGAGCAGCTACTCAGAATGGGGATGAGAGTGTTATTTTACCTGGACGACCGGCTGTGGCTGGCTCGCTCCAGGAAGGGAGGAAGCGGCTTACAGACGATACAGTTCCTATCTCATCTGTCAAACCTGGGTTTCATTATCAACTGGAAGAAGAGCTGTCCTCGTCCCTCCCAGGTTATCTTTTTAACTGGGAGTGGAATTGAACTCAGCCCGCATGAGAGCGCGACTCTCACAGCGGAGAGGGGAGAAAGTGACAGCTCTCCTCCAGCTCGTCACACCCCGCGGGGCGGTGACACCCCTCTCCGTGATGCAGCTGTTAGACATGATATCAGCTGGTCACGTGGTGATTGCCCTGTGTCTCTTTCATAGTAAGGAGACTCCAGAGGTGGTTTATTCGCCTGTGCATCGACCCCGTGCGTCAGAGGAGACGCATGGTGTACATTCCGCCTTCCATGGTTTTGGATTTGACCTACTTGAAAAATCTCCACGTCCTGTCAGTGGGGGTGCCCCTGAGCAGAGTGACGTCACACACCGCAGTGTTCACAGATGCATCTCTCGCAGGCTGAGGAACGTGCATGTCACAGGCAGTGGGGGGACAGTGGCTGGCTCACATGAGTAGTTATACACATGCTGCTTTCGTTACATTAGTATGCATGAAAAAGTGACCGGTGGACACGCCCCCAATTATGCAAATGAGCTAAGTCCGTCTCCCATTGGCCAATGAGCTAAGTCCCGCCTTCCATTGTCCCGCCTCCCATTCTTTGATGTGTGTGTTATCAGATTGGAGTGAAAGCCCCCCCGGCGTAGTTACTTGATGTACTGTATAAGTGCTCTCTTTAAAGTTAAGGTATTTGACCCTTGCCCCTGAGAGTTGAGTAATTAGCCTGTAATCAGATAGGAGTGAAAATCCCCAGGCAGTCCCTTTGTTGTATAGTTCTTTGATGTATTGATTAAGACAGTCTCTATGAAGTTAAGGTATTTGAGTTGAATAATTAGCCTTGTAATCAGATATGAGTGAAAAGCCCCAGGCAGTCCCTTTTGTTGTCTAGTTATTTCATGTATTGATTAAGCCAGTCTCTTTAAAGTTATTTGACCCCTGCCCCTCAGAGTTGTGTAATTAGCATTCTGATGTATGCCCTTTAATGTTAATCTCTGTATAAGTGCCTACCCTCCCAGCCTCCCTCCTTTGCCCCACCCCTCCTGAGGCTATGAGCCAGCAGAGGAGTGTATAGAGATATGCTCAAAACTAAATACATTTTAAAAAAAGACAAACAATTCAGCTTACCAAGTCACCTTTTTCAAAAAAGAAAAATGGCCGAGAGACGTCTCGATAAGGTTTAATCATCGAGAGACCTGTGTAACAACTTACCACCATCCGTCTGAAGCGCCAGTCAAGAATTGAATGCAGTATCTGGGCCGGGTTCAGAGTACAGCCAAAAGATCTGTGCACAAACTTATCTCGCGCCCTCTTTTGGTCATGGACGCATTTGTAGGGGTTGGAGGAGGGGCTCAGGGAGGAAGGGGCAGACTTTCCCCTGTTTTTGACTGCAAAAGACTCTCACTTTTCTCCAAAGGGCTCCGCGATTGTTTAATTGAAAACACAACATTGAACACATTTTCATAAAAACACATTACATTTTACCAAGTTAATGCCGTAGTGCATACATGGTAATAGACTTAACGATTTGAACTGCTGCTTCTCTCCGCGTTTCGTTTACAGTGATCGGTTTATCGTTCAATTCACACTGCCCAAGTAGATGTTTAGGAGTCTCTTGGAAGTATACGAATGCAGTATATGTTTTACAAAGGGGGTATTCATGTTATTTTTAAAATATCTTATTTAGGTTTTTTAATAGTGATACCTGAGGATATTCTCTTTTTTTAATTGTAGGTACTGTGAACTAATGTGAAATTACTTTTTACTAACTATAAGAAAAGTCTCTCTGAAGAGGGGAAATAATAAAACAATTTAAAAAACATAATCTTTGTCTTTTTATAATTATTTTATACCACTATAAGGAAACCCAATATTAAGTTTGTGTGAGGTTGTACTAGGGATAATATTAGAATGTTGCTGTATTCATAAAGAGAAGTTTTCTTAAAATGTGTTTCTGCTCCATTTCACTCCATGAAGCCTCCAGCTTGTACAACGGCTCCGCCTCCCCCTCAACATAACAACCACCCGCCCTACTCACCAGATCATTTAAAAGTAAGGACCCCTCAAGGACATTTGTTGAACACTAACAATGGATCTGAGAAAAAACAAGTCTCTCTCCGCGAGTTACAGCATGGAGCAAACGCCTGGAGGATCCCCATCCTCTAAAACAATCTGGACACCCGATCTCGACAGCGCTATGGCTGACATTGATATGGCTGACACTGATATGTATCAACCTCCCATCTACTCCATCCAAGTCTCCAGGGGAATCAACAACTTGGTGTTCATTCGGTTCAATACGGCCATTCGGGACGCTCTACAACCAGGGCCTCATACGTCACATATGGTGACATAAGATATTTGCAATAAAAAGCAAAGAAAACGCAGACAGCATGCGAGATCAAAGAAGAGTTTTCACCGCTGCCCCTCAAGGTGGAGGAAGAAGAAGGAGATATTTCCCCACCGACAGAAGTAAGAAGAGTCCTGACAAGCACCGTCTGGGAAACTAAAAGCGGACCATCGGGGCGAGGGTATTACCGTGCAAGCCGTATGGTGACGCTGGGGAAGGACCCACTCTGTTTTGGAGTATTTAAACTCTACATGAGTGGGTGCCTCTGACTGCTTGGCTGAAAATGATTGAGGGAAAAGCTACAGAGCTTAAAGAACTTTTTTTAAACAGAGTCAGACATCGATCGATATTATACTGGTGAAAAAGACTCTCACTTTTTGCAGAGGACTCCGCCTCCCACTCAACATAACAAGTCACACCCTACTCACCAGATCAAAACTAAGGACCCCTCAAAGAAAAACATTGTGTATTCTACCTATGTAAAAAGAGCGTCAGGGTTGTCTTACGAAAATGTGTTATCTCTGTATCAAGATGATGTGTTTAAAAATGCATTTTGTGAAAAATACCAACTGTGTGAGAGACGTCATAAAGACACTCATTTTAACCACAGTGTTTGTTCTCTACAAATGTTTTAAGATTGTTACAAAATGTAAAAAATAAAAGGTCTGGAGACAAAATTAATTCAGGTGACTCTGTTTTTTATTAGGAAAACAAAAATATAATACAAATGGTTTAGAGGGTAAACATGTAACCATCTTGGACTTAATAGTCTAACAAAATACTTTATCTGAATACATTTGTTCTTTTTAAGCGCACTCTTTTGAAATGTATTTATTTATTATTTCAGTGGAACAATCCAGTTTTTGTTAACATCAATGCTTTTTTCTCTTTTCTTGTGTTACTAAGATACTTTTAGACACACTTTGGCGTATGCAACACTTGTTCAGTTAAACAAGTTTTTTTCTTTTCTGATAAACTTACATATTTTAGTTATTTTCTGCTACCAAGATACTTTAAGATACACCTTGATGTACGCAACACTTAACAAAGGGTATAATATGAAGTACTTGGTAAGGAAGGGGTTTTTCTTTAAGTGGTGCAAAACTTTAGAACAGGGTAAAATATTCATAATTTGTAATGAATTGAGTTTTCTTTCTTTTGATTTTCAACATACTATTTGTACACAATGACTTTTCCATATTTCTGACAAACTATACTTTTTTGACTTTTTCCGTAAAATCTTGACAAACTATTACCGTACTTTTCGGACTATAAGCCGCAACTTTTTCCCCCATTTTTTTGTACAGCTAATGGCCACTAGAGGAGGTGAGGACCCCCCAAAGGAGGTGACGTCCACCACCAAATAAAGCAGGTTAAAATAATTAAATTGAATACATTTTATTTTAGTAAACACTGAAAACAGGTCCCACAGACCCAAACAGCACACAAAGGTTAAAGGTAGCATATAATAATGTTAAAATGTGCTAAATATATACACTGCAAAAAAACTAAAAAGAGTAAAAGTAGCTCACGACTTGTTTTATTTTTTGAAAGTAGCCCTTGGCCTACCATTTTATTGGAGCGATGAGGAACAGGTGGGGCTTGAAAAGGCCCACCTGTTCAAAGTGGGGAATGACAGAAAAAGTTTGAGAACCACTGGAGTAGAGTAACGCAGCGTACACACGTTGAAGCTAGCCGGCGGGTGTGTCTGAAGCTCGACCAAAATGCAATCACATCAATCTCCCGCCCCGGACACACAAGCACGCGGTCTGATTGGCTAGAGCTTGTACTGGCATATGATTTGATTGGCTGACGCTTCCGTCGAAGCTTGAAAAGTTGAACTTTTCTCAAATTTTGAAGCGAGCAATGGAGGCAAAGTGAAGCGACGGAAGCACAATGCAGTTCGGCAAAGCGTGACGTCAAAGTGAATGGTAAGCTGCGTTGAAGCTTCAACCAGGGTTCAAGTTATAAACTGAGCTCTATGGGGTCTTTAACACACACACACCCCCACACACATACACACACTAGGGGTGTAACGGTATCCGTATTCGTCCCGTACTGTCACGGTTCGGACGTCACGGTTCGGACGTCACGGTTCGGACGTCACGGTTCGGACGTCACGGTTCGGACGTCACGGTTCGGACGTCACGGTTCGGCACATGCAGTCACACGGCGAATACGCCTTTTTTTTTACGACTGGGAAAAAAAGTAATCCAGGGGGCGGTATTGCGCCTAAAAGCTGTTTGCCAGCCGCCCTTAAACAACAAATGAAGAACAAGAAGAAACACAACAACAAAACGAACAAAATACAAGAAGAACAAAAGTTAGTATGGTGAGTTCAGATAACACACAGGAGCTAGAACCCACCTGCTTCTTTTAAATCAGCTGTGTGGGAACATTTCGGGTTCCCTGTGGACTACAATAACGATGAGGTGTGCGGCCCGCTCTCGTCTATCCCACATGCTCCACTGAGATCCAGCACCTAGTTTCAGGCGGCCTGTGAAACTGCCAGTCAGCTGTTCCTAAGGCTGACTTCATCTCTGGCTACGCCTCCCTGCAGTCTCTGGATTTCCTTGCTCTCACTGAGACGTGGATTACTCCATCCAACACATCCACCCCAGCAGCTCTCTCCACAGCATATTCCTTCTCCCATACACCCAGACCCACTGGTAGAGGAGGTGGCACTGGTCTCCTGCTCTCTCCCAAATGGAGCTTTTCCCTCTTCAAGCTACCTAACTTCACTCCTTCCACCTTTGAATTCCATGCCGTCACTGTGACCCATCCTATACAACTGACCATTGTTGTTCTCTACCGTCCACCAGGAGCCTTGGGGGACTTCTTGGATGAATTAGATCATCTCCTCTCACACATCCCTGAAACTGGCCCTCCCGCTGTACTTCTCGGAGACTTCAACCTCCAGACGGGGAAGATAGACGAACTAACATCTCTGTTAACCACCTTTGCTTTCTCACTGTCTCCGTCCCCACCGACTCATAAAGCTGGCAATGTCCTTGATCTCATATTCTCAAGGAACTGCACTACTTCTAACCTCTCTGTAAACCCGCTCCACACCTCCGATCACTTCTTCATTTCATTCTCTTTACCCCTTTCCAAACATAACAAACTAATCTCTTCTCATCCTGCACTTGTCCGCCGTAACCTCCGTTCCCTCTCCCCCTCTACCTTTGCCTCCTCGGTGCTCTCAGCCCTCCCTTCCTCTGACTCGTTCCAACTCCTGCCTCCAAACTCTGCTGCCGAAACTCTCCTCTATACTCTCTCATCCTCTCTGGACTCTCTCTGTCCTCTCACATCTTGGCAGGCTCGTCAGTCCCCTCCTGCTCCCTGGCTAAATGACGCACTGCGTGCTAATAGAACCGTCCTTAGGGCAGCAGAGCGGAAATGGTGGAAATCCAAACACCGTGACGACCTCCTAACCTATCAGGCTCTCCTCTCCTCTTTCTCTGCTTCCATCTCTCAGACAAAAAGCACTTTCTTTCAAGATAAGATCCAATCTTCCTATTCCAATCCTAAAAAACTATTTTCCATCTTCTCCACCCTCTTGGACCCCCCCAAAGCCCCTTCCCCCTCCTCCCTTCTGTCAAGCGACTTTGTTAACCACTTTGAAAAAAAGGTTTACGACATTCGCTCTTCTTTTTCTGACTCACCCCTACTCACCGCCGGATCACCTGAGCCACCTTCAACCGGCACACTAACCTCCTTTCCCCCTCTCTCTCCAAGTGAGGTTCTTACCCTCATTACCTCTGCCCGCCCCACCACCTGTCCTCTGGACCCTATCCCTTCAAACCTCCTTCAGACTATCGCTCCTGATATTCTACCGTTTCTCACCCATTTCATCAACACTTCTCTAACTTCTGGTCACTTTCCAAACAGTCTCAAGGAGGCGAGAGTAAACCCTCTCCTGAAGAAACCCACTCTCAACCCGTCTGATGTTATAAACTACAGGCCTGTCTCTCTCCTCCCGTTCCTGTCTAAAACACTTGAACGCGCTGTCTTTAAACAACTCTCCCGTTATTTCCATCAGAACAACCTTCTGGATCCGCACCAGTCTGGTTTCAAGGCAGGTCACTCCACAGAAACTGCTCTCATTGCTGTCACTGAGGAACTGCACACTGCTAAAGCAGCCTCCCTCTCCTCTGTCCTCATCCTGTTGGACCTGTCTGCTGCATTCGACACGGTGAACCATCAGATCCTCCTTCGCACCCTCCAAGAACTTGGAGTTTCAGGCTCTGCACTTTCCCTCCTCACCTCATACCTCAAAGACCGCACCTACAGGGTTACTTGGAGAGGGTCTGAGTCCGACCCTTGTCAATTAACTACAGGGGTCCCTCAGGGCTCTGTTCTTGGTCCTCTCCTCTTCTCCCTGTACACAAACTCGCTCGGATCTGTCATTAGCCCGCATGGTTTTTCATACCACTGCTACGCTGACGACACCCAATTCATTCTGTCCTTTCCCCGCTCAGAGACCCAGGTCGTCGCACGCATCTCTGCTTGTTTAGCTGACATCTCTCAGTGGATGTCCGCTCATCATCTCAAGCTCAACCTTGACAAAACTGAAGTGCTTTTCCTTCCGGGAAAAGATTGTCCCTCTCTTGACCTAACTATCAACATCGGCCCCTCTGTTGTTTCCCCGACCCAGACTGCAAGGAATCTGGGTGTTATCCTAGATAACAACCTGTCGTTTACTGCAAACATCGCTGCTACAACCCGCTGCTGCAGATACACGCTTTTCAACATCAGGAAGATACGCCCACAGCTGACCCAGAAATCGACGCAGGTTCTGGTCCAGGCTCTCGTCACCTCACGCCTAGACTACTGCAACTCCCTCCTGGCTGGTCTACCTGCATGTGCCATCCGACCTCTGCAGCTCATCCAGAATGCAGCGGCTCGTCTGGTCTTCAACCTTCCAAAATTTTCCCACACCACGCCGCTCCTCCGCTCCCTCCACTGGCTTCCGGTAACTGCTAGAATCCACTTCAAGACACTGGTACTTGCGTACCATGCTGCGAATGGATCTGGCCCTTCCTACATCCAGGACATGGTTAAACCGTACACCCCAGCACGTGCTCTACGTTCTGCATCAGCCAAACGGCTCGCTGCACCCTCGCTGCGAGGGGGACCCAAGTTCCCATCAGCAAAAACACGTGGGTTTGCTATCCTGGCTCCAAAATGGTGGAATGAGCTCCCCATTGAAATCAGGACCGCAGAAAGCTTACACACCTTCCGGCGCAGACTGAAAACTCATCTCTTTCGACTCCACTTCGAGCGATAGAATGACTAACAAAGAACTGCTAAAAGAGCACTTATATACTAATAAAGGACTGGCTTAGCCAGTTGAGCAGCACTTGAAACGATTGGCTCTTTGAAACCTGATGTTCTTATATGATTCTGTTTTCCTCAAGGTTGTGTCTTCCTGGTCGAATGTACTTATTGTAAGTCGCTTTGGATAAAAGCGTCAGCTAAATGCAATGTAATGTAATGTAATGTGTGCGAGTGGTGGATCGGACGAGGACGGTGTGTCGGCGTAGTTCTACAGCGGTGCAGTATGCTAATGGGAAAACACGCCAAACATGCTAAATCATATCAGAAGGCATCACCAGAGCCCAGCAAAAGACAACAGCTGTTCAACAGCTGATCCCCGCTGTTTTTAAGAAGCCAATAGACATGAGAGATGAGAGACCAAAAATAAATAACGGAAGCTTTTGGCATATGTTTTTCAACGACTTTGCGCTCTTGAAACACTTTCTTATTATTTATGATTATCAAGACATCCTTTTTAGTTTTACAGCTTGATGAAACCTTTTTGTTTGACATCAGCCATTATAGATAATATGGCCATCTGAGTGTACTGTGTATGGTTTATTTTTAACTGTTTAATACAGTTAATTATTCAAAATGTCAGAGTTCTTTATTTTTAAACTGAAACTTGCACTACTGTTCAAACATAAATAACAACAAACCTGGAATTATGCATTTGGGACTTTTTTTTGCTTTTTAGTTGTTGTACCGAACCGTACAGAACCGTGACCTCCAAACCGAGGTACGAACCGAACCGTGACTTCTGTGAACCGTTACACCCCTCTACTTTATACAAACTTAACTATGAAAAGGTTCAACTACGCACACACACATCATCTCGGCTCGCGCAGCACGCTCACAGGCATAGATTGCGCAACCTTGGAAGTGCAGTGCAGGCCAACACGTTCTCACTCCCAACCGTCACATGTTGACGGTCGTCACTCTATTACGGACAGGGTACCCCTTGAGAGTCAGACCGTCAACATGTGACGGGTTGGGAGTGAGAACGTGTTGTGCAGGCATAGTCATTCAAGAGATGCGTAGTTCTTTTGGAAAACATGTTTTTCTTTTAGCCTATTCACTTTGTTAGCGTAAATAATACTCATTACATTGTCACATGCATTATTTTTGATTAAAATAATGGTTGTTGGTCATGTATTAGCGACCCACACAGATGTATGATTTCACTGCGTCCGTTGGCTCCCACATAACTTGAACCCTGGCTTCAACGCACACTGCCGTGTGGATGGGCCGTAAGTCTCCATTTTGGGGTTTTCAATCCTTTTTAAACATACATGAAAACTACTTGCAGTTCATTTTGGAACTTACCAAATCAGCATACATTGTGACCTTCAGTGGAAACAGCAAACCTGTAAACACAAAGGAAATAAATAAATAAACAATGTGTATTTAAACAATCTTAACCCAGCATAAATCACACACCCTCACCCTCAAAGCATGGTCAACAAGACGGGCAGCGTGTTACAAGGAGATTTCCCCCTCCCCACTGTTTACAGTCCACTCTCCGGACCGGCGTGGTCCGAGTTTGGGTTGCTGCAGAGATACACCTTCAGCCACATAACTATAGCGGTCCCGAAGCTTTAATAACGGCTCGCCAAAAGTATAAACATCTCTAACGCTGGCTGGGGTCTTTTTTTATGAGCGGAGCACGCATTGAAAATGACCTGGTTAAACAGATTAAAAACTAGCTAGCACGTGGCTAAACTTGCTAAAAACATAGCCCCATATAAAATACCTTATGTAAAACCAATATAACATTTGCAACTATTTAAACTTTTCACTAGTCAAACCGACACAACAACAAATCGCCACTTGCATGATAAATGTATGAAAATGATCAGGTTAAGCCATCCTTAAAAAAAATGGTTACATGTGGTTAAACTTCGCTAGCTAACACATTAGTTGTTTATCTTGACACGACACTAAATGGATAAACATTTAAACATAGTTTAAAACAAAAAAAACAACCATTTCAAATCCTTACCTTATTTACAAGTGTTTTTGGGTCAGACACTCACAGACAGTGGGTAGCGGTGTAATGGCGGCTGCATCAAATCTTGAAGTCACCTTGCGTCATGTGGTCATGTGACATGCTTTGAAGTGAAAATAGAGATTTAGGTTAAATATAGTTTTTAAGTTATTTCAGGGGGGGATGTGTTTTGCTTCTGGGCAAACGGAAAAAATCATGTCAAAAACGGAAACCATGATTCTTAATTAGACCAATTAAAAAATGTACTTTGATTAAATGACACAGTCGTTGCACTTTTTTCAGTGTACTGAGCCGGTTCCTCGGGACGGACCGCGGAGGCAGAGGAGTGCCAGGAGCTCTGGGGGCTCGGTACCGGCGCCTCTCTCTCCGCCTTACCGGGCGCTCTCTCCCTTGCGGAGTGGTCTGAGGGCGAGCCAGCAGCAGCATGCGGCTGAGCTGCGCCCTCTCTCTCCGGGCGACTGAAGCGCTGGGTAACCGAGAATATCGATCAGCCAGGGACATCACACGACCGGCTGCGGTAGCCATACAGCGGTCCGAGTAATCACTCCTGCCCTCAGGCGGGGGGGCGGGAGTGACCTGCTGAGGGGTAATCCGCGACACTCCCAACACACCAAGATTACTGGCTGCCGCCATCTGCGCCCCAAGCCTGAACATCTTATCCAGATCGTCAAGCATTTCGCGGTCACGCGGCAGCGGGGGCAGGGGCCTTCTCCCCTCTGCCCACCTGGCTGCCTGACTGAGAACACGAAGGGCACTCCCTCCTCGAGGTCCTCAATCTCCACCACGTCGAGCTCTGGGTCCTCCATCGGCGAGACGTAGCAGTCTTCAAACTGCACCAGCCGCTGATGGCGGTTGAGCCGAGGAATTAGCCGGCAGGTGCTGCAGACCGTAAGCGGGCCCAGGTTGGCCGCCGCGTGGTCGGACCCCAGGCATTCAATACACTGGCGGCGCCTTCAATGGCGGCCGGACATGAAGGACAGGGGCGCTGCTCCAGCAATGGTGAGTCCATTTTCTTTGTTTAAAATGGTATCCGTCTGCACTCAGTTGTGTCTCTCTGTCTTGCTGAAGAGAAAGGGATGACATTCAGGAGGTGAGGCCTCCTTTTATGCAGTGAGATGCACGCGCATTCAGGTAGGCCTGCCCCGGGGCCGGCTACGTCTAGACAGTCTCAGTGGATGAATGCTTGCATGATAGGATCAAGGAGTCCAGTAGAGAGAAATGCAAAACGGCGTCAGTTTAGACGTAATTATGTCCTTCTGCTTGCCGCATCATTTATGAGCAGTGTTGGGTGCGACGCGTTAGTAATATATTACTTTTTGCTTTAACGCATTAATAATGAAATTTGGGTAATATATTACCCGTTACAATTCTCAGTAACGCAGTTACAACACATTTTAACCAGAAACGAAATGGTGTTTTGTTTTTTAAGAATTCACAAACATCGCGAGACATTCCGACACCAGAGATGTCGGGTAGATTAATAAACCTGATGCATTGTTTACTATAGGGTTAAAATGGCGGGAGGAACTTTTGAGCGATCGGTGTTCTCACATTATTATCAGTTCATTAGAGAAAAAGAGAAAAACATAATAGTCAAGTGTTACACTATGTTCGTCGGCAGCAAAGGAATTGTCTACATCCGGCCCGCCAGACATTCTCATCCGGCCCGCACGACGGGGGTGACTGTGGTGTTGGCGGAGTGGTTACTGCGTTCGCCCCCACCCATTTCTTTGTTTCTCGTGAGTAAGGTACCGGAGTCCAACAGCAGTACCGGAGTCCAACAGAGAGGCACCAGCTGCGGGACAGTAGACTGCGTACTGCGAAACCTTCCCTCCCCTGAAGAAGAAGTGATCCTTCGTTGTGAAGAGTCTGGTTAATGCGCTCCGCACCACAGCAGTAGCCCCGCTGTGACAGAGTCCAACAGAGAGGCTGGAGCTGCGGGACAGTAGCCTAGAAGCAGGGTTGGGTTCTAACGGAATACATAACGGCGTTACGTAATCAGAATACAACAATCAAGTAGGCTAACTGTATTCAGCTGGCGTTACATTTGAAAAACGAGTAATCTGATTACAGTTACTTAAGTAAACCTGAAGTGAATACATTTTGGAATGCTTATTGTAATTATTGGTGGAAAAGTTTCCTCACAAAATGTAATATTCATTACCGGCAGAACTGTGTGCACACTGCACAGCGCTGCATCATGTCTGTGAGCGAGAGAGAGATGCAGCGTGTCTGAGGCCCCGCCCCCGCACGCAGATGAGAGAGAGAGATCTCTTTTAAAATATATTGAAAGTTAGAAACGGAGATGGTTAGATAAAATGTGCAAGATAACGTTTATGTAGCATTTCTCTATTGTCAAAATGATGACATGAAATCAAAATGAATGGCCTGCTGCTGCTGAATGCATGGGGCAAGTGACTGGAAAAAGTTTTAAAAGTTATTACGTCGTTTCAGATAATAATAATAATATATAATAATGATAATTCATTCTATTTAGGGGCGCCTTTCAAAGCACCCAAGGACACCTTACAATTCATAACATATTCCAAGGAAAGGTTTTAAGACAGTACAAAGAATGCAGTCCGGGTGATGTTTTTTATGTGGGGTGCAGATGAGAGAGCTGTCCAGAATGACACCAAGATGTTGTGTTTGAGTTCTTGATAAGCCATGAAAACAGTAAAATAAGTGTCTCCTGTGCACCAAAACATACCCATCTGTTATGAAAAAAGAAAGTATTCCAAAAGTAATCTGAATACTATTTATAAAATTCTGGGTTATATAAAAATCGCTGGCCCGCGATAGTGTCTATTGGTTACATTACGGCCCTTGGACAAATGTAGTTGGTGATCCCTGGTCTACATCAAGAAATAGCACTAGCAACTGTTAGAAATTAAAATCAATGTTTTATGGCATAATGTACCTTAAACATACCGTCAGTTTAAATGCTATTTTATTCTGGAAAAAACCGGAAGTTCTCAATACCAAGCTTTTATTCTGAAAATCCTTCATGACGACATCCGGGACTACCGCCCATTAGTATCATTAAAGTGGCTATTGACGCCGTTAACATGTATTACATATAAAGTTATGAAAGAGATAAGGAGGAGAAAAGGCATGTGGAAGTAAGCAATGAATGTAAAATGTCGAAATCCTCTGTTTAACACGATATCGGAAACAGACGAACGAGGGGGGAAGTCCCCTACGTCACTACAGCTCCCAGAGAGGAGGAGCGAACAGCCAGCAAGCGTGAAGGACGAATGCTTGTATGCTTGCCTATGACATAAGGATATATATATGTCCATTTAATGATTTTTGTTAAGATCTATGAGACATAGCGAGTCAGTTAAGCACTGAGTAATTGAAAACCAACAAGGAATAGCGAGTTAACCCAGGGTTAAGTAACTGAAGTCAGTGCTAGTCGAAAACAGTTGAGAACTCTTTTAAAAAGTCCTTTTTGAGGAAAAGGCTCGATTAAGGTGTAAGCCTTTATCAGTGGTCATAACTGTTCTATTTTCAACCAAGATATTGCGGGTGCAATACGGTATTTGGAGTTACAGCAGCTGTACGTTAAATTGACGACGGTCATTTAATAGTCGCTGATAGGTTTCCATATTACTCCCACCTAACGTGTCTAAATGGCAGCAGTTGACCAATAGTGGACTATAAAGTCAAATATTACGCAGATAGCTTTATGGCTTATGCGTAAAGGTTCCTAACTTTAAGTGATGATATCAATAAGATAAAGCCCAGTTTCATAGTAAACTAGATAGAAATGTTATTTTAAACTGCAGTGTTGTTTTGTGTTGAATTTTCTCCATTATTTAAACTCCCCTGTGAGAGACACAAGGTGTGTTTTCAAATCCCTTTGTTCTTCAGGTTAAAGGTTGGAAAATCAGTTGCCATCTTGTCTTGCCCTCATGCTGAAAATAAGCCACACGGCAGTCGCCATTTCGTGAAATGCCAATTGAAATTACTCTGTTTGTTTTTACACACTCAGTCACACTCACATGAGGCTAGGCACTCCATATTGAGAAGGACAAATCATATTTCTTGGCAGAGTTGGAACTATAAAATAGACAGGTTATCTTACCGTGGGAAGTTTGGTATTTGTAGGAGTCTGGTTTTGGAAGTATTTCTGCTTGCAAGTGTGTATTGGGTTTCTTTTGAGATATTCTTGTTTGCAAGTGTGTATTGGGTTTCTTTTTGAATATTCTTGTTTGCAAATGTCTTTTGGCGGTTATGGGCTGTGTTGTTTAACCATATTCTAATTGTCTTCCCATTTTTAAGGAAATAAGCTTATTCTTGTTAAAAAGAGATCAGTTTTGCAACAGCTATCCCTAGTGGATTGAGCTGGAAATTACAACAGCGCACTCTGCTGGTAATACAGAATTATTACAAAGATACTATAACATTTTGAAGCTTGATTTTAAGTGTTATGAATGAACACATGCGCAAATCGCCAAGATATAATTGCAAAGTGGTTTCTAATTAAAAGATGAGAAACTTTACATTATAGACTTTCAAACTAGACTGTAGAATATTCAAACACCAATTTATTGAAGCTAACACAAATTATGACATTTGCATAATTCCATACATTGCGGTATGCACTTGTTACGTTCCCTTGTAGAGCTAGGGGTACCAAGGGAAGTAGCGACACACCAGATAGCCAGACGAGAGAAAAAAGGAGGAAACGGAAGGCTGAAGGAGTTTCAGTGAGGTTTTAATCCGTCAATACGTAAGGCGGCTCACCAGCCAAATTACAACATAAACGTACAATAACCAACACAACTATTCTGGGTTGTACACAAAGACAGGCTGCACACATGCAGCCAGACGAGAAGGAGAGAAAGAAGAGGGCCCTCACTGCCGTCCTACTCCGGTCCTATATGGAATCCTTGATTGCAAAGCAGGAGCACCTGGGAAGAGGCTGCACCTGGGGACAATCAGAGGGACAGAGGAAAACACACACACACGCCCACACGCACACACTACGGCACGTACCACTTCCCCCCCATAAAACCAAACCAGTGTTTGGCCACAGTTACCAACAACACTCCAACGGTTGGACAGATCGTGAAGTCTCACCCGCGGGACAGTACATCGGAAAAAACCACCACATCATCAAGATACACATTCTGCTTAACTGGATGAGCATTTCCAACATCAATGTCATGCTTTAACACATTAGTGCTCGATGGCACATCACCAAATAGGGTCGGGTGAGCATGAACCAAACCGACTACGTCGCCTCGCTGGCTTTCTGGAAGATACGCCAGGTTAGACTCTAAGCTCAGCATAAACTCAGAGTTTGATAACCTACCACACTGCTGACCACCAGAGGGCACTATCAAGTCATCCTCAACCACCGACATTGCACAGGCCAGGGAAGTGGCCGCGCTGGGAACAGCAGTCACCACCGTACCTTGCTGGTCTCCCTGGGAAGCTTCCCTGGCATGATAGGACTTAAGCATGTTAACATGGCACAACCTTGTTTTTCTCCTACGCTCAGGTGTGTCAATGATATAGTTGGTGTCAGACTCTTGCCTTACAACCACATACGGACCTGAGAAACTCGCGTTGAGAGCAGATCCGGGTGTAGGCAGCAACACCAACACCTGCTCACCAGGCTGAAACTGCCGCTTAACTGCTCTCCTATCGTACCTGCCCTTCATGTTTTCCTGCGAAGAGGCAAGAGTTTCCCTTGCTAGCTTAGTCACCTGTCGTAAATGCTCACGACACTGGGACACAAACTTCTTCACATCAGTTTTCGGAAGGGACTCAGACACCAATTTATCTTTCAGCATCTTTAATGGGCCACGCACATTGTGCCCAAACACTAGTTCAGCTGGGCTAAACCCAGTAGACTCCTGCTTCGCGTCACGAAGAGCAAATAACACGAAGGGACCACCCTCATCCCAGTCCCTGCCTGTGTCATGGCAGTATTTACCAAGCATCGATTTCAATGTCTGATGCCAACGCTCAAGTGCCCCTTGTGACTCTGGGTGGTAGGCACTAGACACTGAATGGGAAACACCCAATGACTGCAAGGTTTTTCTAAAATTCTTGGAAAGGAAATTAGTTCCCTGATCAGTCTGCACAACCTTCGGCAACCCAAAGGTGGTAAAAAACTTGGTCAGTGCTTTAATGATGGCGGGTGCAGTGATTTTACGCAAAGGGATGGCCTCAGGGAAACGTTTCGATACACACATCACAGTCAACAGAAACTGGTTACCTGCCTTGGTCTTCGACAACGGACCGACAGTCAGAAATGATATGGTCAAAAGGCTCACCAATAGCCAGAACAGGACACAGCGGCGCTGGAGGAACTACTTGATTTGGTTTACCCACCACCTGGCATGTGCTACAAGTTCTACAGAAACACACTACGTCATCTTTCAATCCTGGCCAGGCCAAAAAAAAGTTGAAGGATCCGGTCATAAGTCTTAGTCACACCTAAGTGACCAGACCACAGGTGCTCATGGACTAACACCAGAACCTGCTGCCGACAACTCACAGGAACCACTACTTGATAAACGCTGTTCCAATCACCACCTGAACCAACATCTGCATCACTTGATTAGTCAGCCCACCGGCGCATCAGCACCCCGTCATCCACAAAAAACAATTGTTTCTTATTGCCTTCGTTAGGGTTCTCAGCAGCGTTAAAACACTTGATCATCCCTTTGTGCCGTGATGAGCGCCTCACGGGTCAAAGGCATAGCCACCTCTGGAGCAATAGCGACAGGTTCTATTTCACCATCACACACCGTTGGAGGGCCCTCCACTAATCCATCAACAGAGGTCAACCTGTCGTTAGATAGGGCAGAGACAAGCCAAGAATCAGACAAATCCACATCCTGAGCCTGCTTACGGGCCTGAGCTCTGGTCAAAACACTAACTGCAAATACCTCCGGATGAGTCAGAGCTAGATTATCATCTACAGCACCAGGAACTGGAATGTCAACAACCTCTGGAGTAGGGTACACTTTACCTCCAGCTATATCGTTTCCCGTTATGAAATCCACACCGTCGATTGGAAACCTGGGGAGTACGGCAACCGTGAAGAAACCAGTAGCCAGTTTGGACTGGACATGGACATTGTGGAGCGGTGCAGGCACAAAACCCATTTCAATACCTCTTACCACGGCACTTACATCACAGGCGGACTCATTAGTCAAGGGCAGGGCACTCGCAAGAATGAATGCCTGTGAGCCGCCACTGTCTCGTAACATAGTAACCTGTCGCTGATCCTCCACCTTCCCTGACAGAGAGACAAAAGCAGTAGAGATGAATGGCTTAAAACACTCATCAGGGCCCATTTTAACAGTGACCTGCCTACTAGGACACACTGTTTTAATCAAGCCCACCCCTTTTGGGTGCTTGCCACCTGCTGCCCGCTCTCGCTTCCAAGCTGCACAATCTGCTATCATGTGACCTGGGTCAAGACAAAAATAACACGCTCTGTCTATCCTGGGACCTAACAATGGAACCCTGGCACAGGGAACATAATTATGAGGAGCTCTCCGATATGTGTCCCGCTGAGGAGGATCCCGCTGAAAAAAAACGCTCCTGTGTATCAGCGCAAACTCGTCTGCCAGAGTGGCAGCCTGCTGAAGAGTAGTCACTTTCTGCTCATTCAGGTAGACTACCGTACGCTCCGGTACACAGTTTTTGAACTCCTCTAACAGCATCAGCTCACATACCGAAGCGATGTCATCCGCTTTACATGCTCTACACCACCTGTCAAAGAGGACTTTCTTCTCCCTCGCGAAGTCCACGTATGTTTGGCCAGCAGCTTTCTTCATGCCACGAAAACACTGCCTGTAGGCCTCAGGCACAAGCTCATATGCCCTGAGAATAGCATCTTTCACCTTGTCATACTCCAAACTATCCTCGACAGAAAGAGAAGAGCAAGCCGCTTGAGCCTTGCCGACTAGCTTGCACTGTAATAGAATAGCCCACACGTCTTCTGGCCAGTGCAGGGCCGCAGCAATGCGCTCAAATGCACAAAAATAGACTTCCACCTCTGATTCCCGAAACACAGGGACCAAAGAAATATGCCTGCTCACATCAAAGGAGGCAGCAGGACCAGAAGGTGTAACTGCAGAATCACCCACCACAGCTGCTTGGAGCTCTAGCTGACACATCCGGACAGCAGTGTCTGCCTCCAGCTTCCTGATCTCCAGCTCATGCTTCCTGATCTCCAGCTCCTGCTTCCTGCTCTCCAGCTCCCTCCTGAGCTGAAACTCTCGCTCACGCTCCTCCCTCTCACACTGGAGACGAGCCATACGTACTTTTACCCTGGCATCTACTTTAGACCCCGTAGGTGAGGATCCTGCCGAAAACGAGTCAAACTGAGGTGTGGTGAAAATGTTTGCCTGTTTCGTAGCACTCTGAGCCACCGTGCCAGGAGATTCCACTAAAACAGGCCGCCTCAAAACCCCCTGTTCAACTAGTCCAGTTATCAAAGTAGCCTTGAGTTCACTTTTTACCAGAGCCGAGGAGACAGAAACATGATAATGGTCAGCAACTAACCGCAAATCAACCTTCCTGCACCCGTCTAGCTGACCCACAGTAGGACTGGCCACAAACTGCTCCAACACAAAAGCCATCTTTAGCAACGGCTACTTACAAATATTATTATTTATTCATTTACAAACTTCCCCAGATCCTGCCTACCAAACTTTACCTAACTATCTTCTGGAGCGTGCCGGGCTCGAGGCGACTTTAAAGGCAAACATTAGCGGCCGAAACCCTGAATCGCCTGCCCCCAACAGGGAATAAATCCCCACCCAGGATTACCCCGAAAATAAAAAAGGCAAAATAAAAAATGAGTGCCCGAAGGAAGGACTGATTCAGTCCAGCTAGACACTCCCCTGTCTAAACTGAGGAAGCTGTTCAACAGTAAATAACTCCACAGCCAACTCTACATACACCACTGCTCACCACCAAACACAATAACACTAACCAACAACCAAATACTCACTCTTTGTCTCAAAGATTGGACGAGCCCCCATGTTACGTTCCCTTGTAGAGCTAGGGGTACCAAGGGAAGTAGCGACACACCAGATAGCCAGACGAGAGAAAAAAGGAGAGGAAACGGAAGGCTGAAGGAGTTTCAGTGAGGTTTTAATCCGTCAATACGTAAGGCGGCTCACCAGCCAAATTACAACATAAACGTACAATAACCAACACAACTATTCTGGGTTGTACACAAAGACAGGCTGCACACATGCAGCCAGACGAGAAGGAGAGAAAGAAGAGGGCCCTCACTGCCGTCCTACTCCGGTCCTATATGGAATCCTTGATTGCAAAGCAGGAGCACCTGGGAAGAGGCTGCACCTGGGGACAATCAGAGGGAGAGAGAGGAAAACACACACACACGCCCACACACACACTACGGCACGTAACAGCACTGCACACAGTAGATTTAGATTTTCACCAGATTTCTATTTTCATATCTCAAAGTCAAAACCATACACTGTACAATTTTTATTTTAACATTTCAGATTTTTTAAAAATTAGCATAATTTGTATCTTTTAATTTACTTTAATATTTTACAAAAAACGTTCTCATAAAAAAAAAAAAAAATCTATAACTTTAAAAAAAGATTTAAACATTTTTTTTTAACAACTAAACCCCCCCCCCTCCCCCAGATTTAAAGTTAAGTTCGGATGACATAGGATATTAATTATCAGGAACGAAGGTGCTAGTCGGAGGATTAGTGTTTCAATCTTTGATAACTTAATAATATTCATTCGAATAGGAAGAGAGCATGTCACCGAAATAAACTAAGTTGAGACCAGAAGCAGAGTCAGGCTCAACTGCAGATATTAAGGAAAGGATAAAAATCAGATCAGATACTTTAACCTTTCCAATTAAAAGACAGAAGACATGGAACCAAATAGAGAAACTGTTGGAACAGTGGCAAACAAGAGGACTGATTCCAGCAGATGATCAACCTGGACCAACAAAAGCCCATAGAAGAGCAGTACTTCGACTATGAGCACGAACAATGCCTACAACAGCTAACTATATGGAGGGAAGCTGAAGAAAGATGTATAAGACTGACAAGTCTGATACTCCATCTGGAATATGCCAGCCTATTGGCACACAGCATAAATGTGGTCCGAGTAGCAGACCTGCCAGTGAGGGAAGACATAGCAGAAAAAACAAAAGACACTTGTAGGAACAAGACAAGGAGAAGGGAGGGGAAACTTCCAGAGAAGGCAGGGCAGACACCTCCAACAATTCAAGCTCTGGAAGAACCAGAGAATGCAGGGCAGACACCTCAAACAGTTAAATCTCAGATATTGCCAGAGAATCAGAAGCAGAACCAACAACCAGGAGGTTTCCAAGGAGACACAGGCAGAAGACGTTTACGGTTTGAGGGATACGTTTTTTTTTTTTGGCCAAATGGGCCATTGGGCTAGAGATTGTCCACAACAACAAATGAAACACCCACCACATGCACCAAACAACGGCCCTCCATGCAGATACCCCGGGGGAGGTTTCCATGACTACGACAGAAGCAGGGGGTCTCAGGGATGTCAAAGACGAACAGCATTGCCAAACATGACCCAAATGCCACTGACACCCTGGTATCAATCACAACAATGAGGAAGCTCAGAGGGCCAGACCACCAGGTGATGCATATTCAGCACAAGGGTATTTTGAAATCCAGCTACATTGAGCCATATCTGTCACCACAGGAGGGAGAGGTTTAATGTAAAACAAAATCGAGAGTAGCATTTGCATTTACACATAAAGCATCCACAGAATAGAACATTTAGCAGACTATTTGTGTAACTATGAGAAGGAAAGAGATTACCAGTGATGTTGTTCCCCTACACAGAAAACTATTGTGTCCACACAGCTAGTGAGGTCAAGACGATGGGGTTCCACCCAAAATATGAAGAAGGAAACCTAGTACTCGCCGAAGACGGAGGATCCTTACCTCCTGTTTACACCGACTGCAGTTCAAGGGGCGGCGATACACCTGACGTGGAGCTGTTGAGACCTAAAAACAGAAACTCGAATCTGCTGTGGTGAAGTCTGGCTACAAAGGGAGGTGTCCGATAGGGTCGCTTGTCTCAAACCAGTGAAGAAGTCAACAAGAACCCAGCAGAACTAGAGAGTGACTGTTAGCGGGAGAACAGTGACAGAGCGACAGAGACTGGCCCAACATTTTCCAGCCAGTACATAGATAGACCCCGTCAGAAGACCGGGGCTGTGTTTAAAGGGGAACTTCATTTATTGTTAGTGGAAGTGTAGTTTTTTAGTCAAACAATTATGTGATTTATGGAGTCAGATTACATTTTTCTCATAAACAACATTTTATAATCGGTCTGAACTATCTGTTTTAAGGCAATGAGCTGCAGATTAAATAACATAACACTGATTGAGAGCTTGGATGAAGAAGTTGTAGGGTTTTTACAACAGTTTCAAGAATCAGTTTTTATTTATTTATTCTTGAGTAACTTTACTGATTTATAGTGTAGTGCGTAAGGCAATATCTCATGTTGAGTGAGGGGCACCAGCCCTTCATGCATGTCACCCTCTGTGAGAATAGTTTGTATTTTCCCTCTAGTTTAGATAAATATCATTTTATCATATCTTTGTTCAGCAGTATCAAACAATCCTCTAATCCTAGAATTATTGAGACGCATTAGCGACACCAGGGGTATTGTTTTTCGCAGCAACAATGATGCATAATACCAGGACAAAAGCCATTGTTGCAAGAAGTAAACCATTTTTTTTTTGTGCTAATGGCAGATTTTAGTAAAGATGCATTAATACCATCAGAAAGCCATACATCATACGATATTTTTTGTACACTTTATGGGTACACGGAGAAGTTATATTTATGTTGTGCAACGTTATGGGTTTTACATGTCCTGTTCAGAATAGGGTAATCATTGCAATATTAATTGAGCATGTTATGCTCAAAGGAGGGAGTGTCATGATTATACAGATATGTTGATTTCAGTGACGTTGTAGTTAATAAATAATAACATGTAGTTAATAATAGGTCTCATAACGACAAAAGGTATGCCAAAGCTTGGGCCTTCTCCAAGGAGGGAGTGGTCCAGTTTTGGATATTAGATGAATAGAAGTGATGAATATGTCAGAACTCTAATATTATCCAAGTTTTGTCTACACAGGCTAGGAAAGCTACAGAGATACCAGACGAGACACCAGAAGAGACTCCTGTTCGGCTAGGTGAATGGGTGAGGGTGAACGTTCACAAAAGACAGTGAGCTGATCCCGGTGGACGGAACAGTGAGAAGTTGTAATGAACTTCACATGCGCTCTGGTTTAAAGGTAAAGAAAAAGGAGCAAATTGACACCACCTCACACATTGTCCCCCTTCACTGGCAACTTCCAGAACATTATTGGGAGTTAGGACTGATTTGGCAGAGCTGGAACAAAACAATAAATAGAAATAAGATAAAGATAGAAACAGCTCAAAAGACGAATTGTCTATAGATTTTTATTGATTGTATACTAAAGTGAAAACCTATTTTTTGTTTTACATCTGAAAAAGAGTCCAATTTTCGTATACGTTATTATAGTACTCATTATTTAAATTCTGTAACTGACACAACCATGGATAAAATAGAGATGATGTCAAGAACAAAGCCAAACCAATTGTGGGGTCCCCTAGGGATAAGAGTCAGAATAGCATTGTTGATTGTGCTCATTACACTTGGCACCTTTTTGGTTGGATGGGGAGTACAATATCAAGTAAGACATGGATCCATTAGTCCACTCATAGATAATGCTCACATCACTAACAAAACTCCAGCTGTGTTTCAGAGAGTTTCACTTATCCCCAGAGCCAAAAGATCAGCTGAGCAACAAGAGGAGGAGTTAGAAATACTCGTTCCCAAAGGTGAGGCGGTTACAATCAAGATGATTCACCCCCCATATATGCAGTTCTTGTATCAAATGATGAGATGGGTTTAAGTGATCAGGATATGTAAGTGATGGGGATTTACAGATTAGGGGAATCTCCAAATACACTGGATCCATGTTTTAGTCTGTACCAGAAACACCCCCTGTTAAGTTTATGGACAACCGACCGGTGACCTGAGCACAATTATTGAAAATGATTACAGTAGAAACAGGCTACTAACCCACAAGTACAGCTTTGTATGTACAAACTCTATGAACAAAATTCCCCAGCAGATTGTGGCGACATTGCAGATATGTCCAGTCACAAAAGTTACTTTTGTTCTAAATAACAGTGAGATTTAAAGTGATGGAGAAAATATGGGGACGTTATTTTATAGTGTGTGAAATATGTGGTGCTTGAAACATGTAGGTATTTTTAATTTATAGAAGAAAATGGTTTCCTGAAAGAGTTATTTGGAGTAGCCATGTTACAGTGGGTGGAAACAATGTTTAGGGATATGGCACAACCATTAGTAGACATTAATTGGGTTTAGATGACATTTAACATCTAAGTAAGATTAGGAAGATAGAGTGGAAAGGATTGGATATATTTGACCTCAGTGTGTTAGAATTAGCTATAGGTAATGCGTCCCGAGATCTCTCTCTCTCTCTCTCTCTCTCTCTGCCTGTCAGACTGCTACGACCCCATCTTCAGACAAATGACCTCACCACAGGAGACTCCTCCTCCTCCTCCTCCTCCTCCTCCTCCTCCGAACAGAGAACCCGAGCTGAACCAACAACGACCTGAGGCATCCAGAACCAGCTCCACCTGAGGTATCCAGAACCAAACCAGCATGCTGACAAAAGAGGCAAACTCTCATCGGTCCCTCAATCAGGACATGCAGTTCCAAACTGAGCCACGAGATTTGGCACAAGAGCAGAGTGTGGGACATGAGAGCGGAATACGCCCTCCATGCAACAGCGTAGAGACTGAAAAGGAGGAGATGAAATGCAAAGCAGTTGGGTCACTGAAAAGAGTTACAGCGGGAGGATCCAAGAGCGGATGGACTGAGGAGAAGACAGTATGGAGGAGAGGACAGAACCAGAGGAGTTGGCATGGGCCAGCAGAACCTGAGGGGGTCGTGGCTTGACAACCAGAGGGGGAGAGAAGGAACACGGGAGTGAGTGAGTTTACACATAAACACACTTATTAGAAAATAATCCTAAAAACACACTGAGGGTAGAACATATTATTCAATGTTTTCATCATAATAAACAAATTATTCTTATAGAGATTCTTATTCATGTGAGAATTTGGGGAAGATTTAATTTGTTACAATATAGAAAGCAGACAAATCTTTATTTGAATGGAAAATGTTAAAGGTAGAGCTAGAACCAAGCCAAAGAAAGTATTCCAATCTAGAGTATTGATTTCACCATTGTAGCATGGATATTACCACAGGAGAACTGTTAAGGTGGAAACAACATTTGTTTGTCGTCCAAGATGTAGAGTTTTAAAAAGAAACTAGGCAAAGAGCGATTGCAGATTTTTATTCTGAAAAACTAGTATAATTGGGAGTAATTGGATCACTCATTTTAATGGTGCATATTTTTGACAACAAATATCGTTCAGGGAGAAGGGGTCGCTCAACCCACCCTGCAGATGTTTTAAATCTTACTTGCAGCTTCAGAGGGAGTGCACGGCACCAGAGTATGAGTTTTAAAAGACAAGTGCCACCATCCATTTAATCAGTGATGACCTGACATTTAGAGACGTTATTTTAAGGAGAAACATATCTGCCATAGGTGAAAATTCCTGAATTGAAAGTCCTTGTTAAAGGAGGGAGTAATTATCACATGCTCGGGCACCCAAGGTTCCACACACTGTTAAAGGGGGTCAGCATAGTTATTTAAAGGAGACCTATCATGCTATATTTAAATGATATAGTGTTTGACCATACCTATATAAGGTATATTTATACATTTTATTTTTCAAAATACCAAACAGATCATATTTTAGACATGCCTCGTTTCGCTCATTTTCGCTTTATTCCAAGCCCGTCTTTGAAAATTCTGAGCAGCAGCTGACCACGCCCCCCTGCAGAAGAGCAGGCATGAGCCGGCGAGAGTCACGTTACCATGCTTGCTGTGATTACGAGTGTCGAATAAACATGTCATCTCAGAGCAATGCATGTGTTCAAGCATACTATCAATTTGATCCAGAAACTGACCCTGAAGCAGCGGAGGTTTTGGTGGAGGAGCAAAAATCTCGGTTGCAGCAGGACGTTTCTGAATGGTTAGCTGACAAGCTGTTGTCCCTATTTATTTTACTCTGTTACGATGCTTTCTCCTTATTCCATTCATATTTTGGCTAATTAACAAGAATGCAATGTGTACAGTTTGTAACGCAAACACAGCGATATATATATATATATTTATAAAGGGAGACATTCATATTTTCAGCATATATACAATGGCCTCATTGCGTTTAATAGTTTACAGTCCTTTTCTTCCAACATCCTGCAACAACCGTTGGAAAGTTGAATAACTTAGGATGATAAAAAGTATAACTCCAACAACACCTCAGTTGTCAGCAATGTGTGTAGTTTCATGTGTTTTTAAAAGCTCAGTTATTGACTTCTTTGTGCAAATTGCGCCACGATGCCTTCTGAACGGAGAATGTGTGCTGCATGGAGATACCACAGGTAACATTTTTGATAGCTTTACTAAGTTGTCTGTTTAAATACATTTTTCACATGTCATTCAATATATGTTTATCACAATGTGTCAAGACGGATGCAGTAACTTGAGGACTCTGTAACCTGTATGGTGGACCATCCTGGATTGGAGCCTGTGTGCCTAAATGTGTTCTCCCTGCAAAATGCGTTGCATATTTACAGAGCTGAACATGGTGGACTACAGTTGAGACAAATAGAGCAGTGAGTGGTTTGTTTGTTTTGACTGAAATTGTAAAACGAATGCTAATATTGTTCATGGAAATAAATACTGGTGTATATGGCTTTATGCAATCTTTCTGTAAGGATTTGCAGTACTCCATTCCTTCTGCTTCCCTTTTTGTTTGTTGTCTGTCTGTCTGTGTTTGTCTCCCGGGCTGGGCGTGGTTGACCTACTTCTGGTTCCTACCAATTCATCTCCGCAGCTGCTTCTCATTCATCCTGATCATCTACTCATCCACACCTGCTTATTAACCCGGTCTCCTCATCCAGTCTTCACCAGTTCGTCGTCAAGATTACACTGGTAAACGTATTGCTTTCTAGCTTAGCCTGACACAACTCTGGAATCAGTTTTTGTCTTACGTGTTTGTCTCTCTATCCAGAAACCCATCATCACCTCCTCCGCTAGCCACGTCCAGCCACTTCCTCGTCGGATTCATCCGCTCTCCACGCTACCCGCTCCAGCCTGCTCGCTCCCCTCGCTCTGAAACCCCTGCTCGCCACACTCCTGTCTGGTAGGACAAACACTAACTCTTACTCCAACCTACTCGCTCTCGGGAGCGTACAGACTCAGGCTCAAGCCACCTCTCATCTGCTTGGCGATATCCCCAGCTCACTCCGGAGCCTCGGCTGAGGATCTCCATTCCCTAGTTTTTTAATCCCCTTTCCTGGACTATATTACACAGATAATATCCCCTGTCACGATACAAAAATAAACCTTTTGCTACAAACTCCTGTTTTTCTGTCCGTGTTTGTATTGTGGGTTCAGTCCTGAAAAGCGATCACGGAGCTTAACACTTTCATTCTGTCATTGTACTATTATATACTACACAGCAATGGCATAACACACCCATGTGTACGAGAAAAAGGTCCACACACACACAACCTTATGCTTTTGAAATCAGAATATTCTTTACCCATCCAAACATGAATAATCACGACACATTTTGATATCAACTTGGAACTTTATTGTCAAAATCAACGGTTAAAAAAACCCATACAAAAAAACTAAATGTAGCCTACTTATTTTGTATAAATGACACTAAATATTTTTACAGAAGCTTTGTGAGCTGGTGCTGGGGCTTCCTTGGATGCAGGATCAGAGTGGTGATTCCGGCTTGCGTTGTCCTCAGGATACGCAGGGAGTTTCCTGATCCGTGAAATGTCGATGTTGGGTTCAGACAGCAGCCAAATTGAACCGTGTAGCATACCCGGCGATGACCTCCTCCCTGTCAGGTCGCTCATAATGGTGCAGGGTCCACAAAGACTTGGTCGAAGATGAGGTCCATCAAGTTGGCCACGTAGGGCTGTGCAATGGTAAAAAAAAGCACAACAAAAAATGTGGTTTAGATTAGTATATGCATGTAAAAAACTGAAACTTCTTTCTAATTTTTTTATTTTATATTTGTAAATAGTTGTATAATAAATATTTTAAACACTTACGGAATGTGGGGTCAGTCTTTACTGGTTTTGCTCTGCATTCTCCCTTCCTGGCCTTTGGGAACTGCAGTTTATACAGGGGGTTTCCAGTGGATGTAGTGGCTTGTGCACGCTCAGCGTTTTCATTGTAGTGCAGGGCTGCCAGGTACAGTCTTTCATTTCCGCCATGATAAAAAAAAATGTAAATAATAGCAAAGGATGTACAAATTGTCACTAATTAGTAAGTATGTGAGGTGCTGGCCTGTAAAGAAGAACACATAGTTAGAACAAAATCATCTCAACTTAGTATTCAGGATAAGAAAATACTATTTGGATAAATATAGTCTGAAATCCCAAAAGATGGGGCTACAACTCTCTATTTAGCAAAACTCTCTATTTAGCAAAGCTCTCTATTTAGCAAAGCTCTTTGCTTAGCCTTTTCCAATCTGAGTTAGTTTTGAACCGTAACGTGCATGCTGTGTTTCTGACTCAATGCAGGTGATGTGTTGGAGAGGGGCTGAGCTCAGTAGACTGACTGTAATGAGTGCTAGCCACTAATTAGCCTGTTGCTAGAGGTAAGGCCTTGTCAACAACAACAGACCGACGGGGCTTTAGCTCAGTTTTACTCGTGGTGTGTGTCCCCCCTCGCATACATACAGTGTTGTATCCTAACACACCCCCATTTATATTCATGTGCGCAAACAAGTAAACACACAAAAGCTTTTACATATAACGCTGCAAAACACGGCATGTCTCATTAGCGTAGCGTAGCTTAGCTTACAGATCGATGATATCTGATCGTTCTTACAGACTACAATCACAAAAGCGTTTACATATAACGCTGGAAAAAACGGCACTTGCCTACAGAAGATTACGTTTGTTATTATAACTTACTCAATATGATTGTAGAGGATACAAAATAATAATAAATAGGAGAATAAATACTTGTGTTATCGCCTACGGCGTGGCTTTACAGCCTTCACACAGATCGCCATTACGGCAGTATGTCTGAACATGTTAGCAAATGCCTGATAATTCAAATGACAAAGCGTACAAAATAAAATGCTACAAACATATATAAACACCTAACCGATTACTATTTGGGTTTGAGGCGACATTGATACGGCGAAGCTACATGCTACATGCTACAAGCTAGAGATAGCTTTATCAGGAAAAACACCGCTAAATAAAAACGTACAGCTTCAAAATTGTGTGTGTCCTCACTGGCCTGGTCCCGGATGGTTGGTATTGATCCCGGGTTTAGCATTAGTTTGGAGGCATATCCGTGTTGGACTTGAGAGAAGTTAATAAACATGTCCGTGGTAAAATGTTTGGAACACACAAACAGAAATCTTCCGTGGTCTTCTGGCACATGTCCCTTGTAAATGAAGTCTAGCCACAGATTCATTTGTTTTTCCACTGATGGCATTGAATGCAGTCCCCTGTCCCGAGTCTTGCAGCCAACAACAGCACAACGTTTAACTGGCTTAGACATCCTGGCAAGAGCAGGCAAAAACACAGATGTGACTGGGGTGTTGATTATTTAGCCTGCCGATAGCCTATATGCGAATGAGAGGTTTGGCAATGCACGTGGCCGTGGCTCATTCCCCTGATAGGTGGAGAGTTGACCAATAAGCGGAGCACTTATTTGTGACGTAGAAAAGTATTGGAATCTGGATCCGTTTTTTTCAGATCCGTTGCAGCCCCTTTTTTAGAGATTTGGCGAAGGAGGAAAATAGAGAGGGTTGTGTTTTCTGACACTTGGTGAGTTCCCTGGAACACCGAGGACACATATTCATGTATAAAAGACGTACAAAGGTGCATTTTGCATGATATGTGCCCTTTAAGTAGACCAGAATTGATTAGTTAGTGTTAGTTAGCGTTAGTGATATTCCACCGGTTTTCACACCATTTCAGGGACTTTATCACTGCATTAGAACAGACCACCCAAAGCCACCAAGTAGGAACTTTTAAGTGATGAAATTCTACAACTGTTGTAACTGACCCAAAATCTTCTCCCAGAAATGACTGTCTAGAATGCCGTATCCCAGAGTAGATGTTTGGTGATATCGTGGAACTAAAACCTTGTACTCAGTCTTGTCACAGGATTGGACTGGGACCTGTGCACTAGCACAGCCAGTGATGTTTTTTATGCAGTTAATCAATATGGCGAAACACCCCAAAGCCAGTAGGGCTAAGAGACCAGTCCCAGGGGGAGTTTAGGCTCCAAGGTACAAGGATAGCATAGGGGCGCCCAGGGGAAGCCCAGATGTTGCATTCATTCCATGTCCTAAAATACTGATTGATCACGACGGCCTCTTCTAGAGAACATATTACTTTCATACCTTAAATGGTATGAAAGGAGGGAGGGTACATTTCTCATGAGGAGACAGTTAGTAGAACAGGACGACCCACCCCCATATACAGATGTTGATGAAAATGATGAGATTGTTCAATGAATGTCCAGCTGATGTGATACTTTAAATTATGAAATCATGTGAAGAAGTGTGCAAACTAAAATGCTAAAATGGAGTGAATCCATTTATTCCAAGATAGTTTATTTTATTCTTTATTATTTTATACTATTCTAATATGGTAGATCTCATGTTTTATAAATCATTGCTATTCTAAAATGGTTTGTTTCTTTTCACTTTGTAAAAACAAGTCCCTTAACACTGAGCGTGGTATGAGAAAGGTTTCTGTGAAAGGAGGGAGGAAGACATGTTCTAATACCAAGCCATTGCTGCTATTTTGAAGAATGATATTGAATGTTAACACTAAAAGTTATGCATAAGGGACAACTTTTATGTTTAAGCACAGTCAAAGTATTTTTTGTATTTTTGTAAAGTTGAGGCTATTGAACCATTCCATTTTGATTGTATGTTTTTGATATGCAGAGTTCAGATGAAGAACTCATTGATTTCAGTATTATACACACCTTTTAGGTGTGTAAGGAGGGACTGTTTGAAATTAAAATCAATGTTTTATGGCATAATGTACCTTAAACATATCATCAGTTTAAATGCTATTTTATTCTGGAAAAAACCGGAAGTTCTCAATACCAAGCTTTTATTCTGAAAATCCTTCATGACGACATCCGGGACTACCGCCCATTAGTATCATTAAAGTGGCTATTGACGCCGTTAACATGTATTACATATAAAGTTATGAAAGAGATAAGGAGGAGAAAAGGCATGTGGAAGTAAGCAATGAATGTAAAATGTCGAAATCCTCTGTTTAACGTGATATCGGACACAGACGAACGAGGGGGGAAGTCCCCTACGTCACTACAGCTCCCAGAGAGGAGGAGCGAACAGCCAGCAAGCGGGAAGGATGAATGCTTGTAAGCTCTCTTCTATCCTGTTTGTAACATTACCGCGATTAATTAAAGTACCAATTTTTAACCTTCTCAGAGACTCCATTTAGTCTCCTTTTTAAGCTTCTCTCCTGGACGCGAGAAAACGATCACGGTTTACACAACTTAAAGAAACACCTGGACCTGGACACCTGGACCACGATAACACTAAGTTAGTCGAGAGATCTGCCGGCTCGGAGAAAATAAAACATACAGAAGACGTGAGTGCGGGCACGCCGAAGCAACACAAGTTAACATTCTCTCGGTCTTCTATGATTCTGGAACCCCGAGAAGTTAAGAGACTCGTGGCAGAGTATGTTGTGGAAGACATGCAATCTCTGTCAACTGTGGAGTCGTCGGCATTTAGAAAACTTGTCTAATCAACACCACCAATGACAAGGTAAGCTAACATAGCAATAGAGACTTTTTAATACAGTAGGTTTCTGGGCCATGCCGAGGCTGTACTACCATGTTAGCGACCAGCGACGTAATTGTAATGTTGTTTTTTGTTTTAAAGTGTGTGTGTGTCGGCTCAGTTCCGATTTTTTTCGTGTCACACAGAACGATTTTAAAAGCAATGCATTTGTATTGGTAGTATGTGTGTGCGTGCGTGTATGTGTGTGTGTGCGTGTGTGTGTCCTGACTCGCATCTTATTCCACTCGCCTTGTACATGGTTAGCTTAAATGTTATACTGCTGCCTGGTGGTAACAAGACGCATTGCCTATACATAAAGCACCTATCATTACAGTAATGTTACCGGAATCCAAATATTATTTAGCCCAGTTATAAATGGAGCATGAGTTTATTATCTAGCATGACTTTAATATCTCTATCTTCTTAATTTTCAGCAAATGTTGCCAGATAGAAAGACATTTGCCAAAGAGTTGGATAAAGAATATGCTATTATGGAAAAGAAGCTGAGGAAAACTATCGATGCCCAGGATTATGTGTCAACAATGGCAGACATATGGAGTGCTCACAACAAAAGTTTCTTGGGGGTGACTGTGCATTGGATCGATGCAGATACCTTGAAACGAAAGAAGGCTGCGATCGCTTATAGAAGATTTAGGGGTCGACACACATACGACGCAATAGCAACAGAGCTGGAGGACAATTTCAAATGAAATGTATGAACGACAGGGAATACCAGTTTCTCAAGGAATACTGTTCCATTATGAAGCCTTTCACAGTTGCACTGGACATCTTACAGGGTGAGGACACTTGTTTTTATGGAACGCTTCAACCAACATTAGAAGTTCTCATGGGAAAAATCTTAGCAATGAAAACTGGCCTATCAGCAATGACCACTGGGCTGCCTGAAGTTATAGAGTGGCGAAGTCCAGGGCTGGGCGATTGTTTCGGTTTTCACGATTAATTTGCATTTTTACTTTCCTACGGTTTGTGAAATGGCTGAACCGAAAAATCGCGATTTTAAAACATTTCTAGACTCCGCAGATTTGTTTTGCTTTAAGGGACTCCGTAGTAGCTTACTCTCTCACTTTCCAGAACGCGCACAAAACTCAGCCACATTGCCTGTGACTACCCGATCTGCAGCTCTGCCCGATCTGCTGTTGTTATGCTGTGTTCGTTGTTCGTTGTTGAGCATAACAGAGGACTCAGACATTGTACATTACATATATAACTAAACACGCCTTTTCTCCTCCTTATCTCTTTCATGACTTTTCATTTAATATGTTTTGAACGCTGTAATCAATACTCAAGACAGGAAAAACTTCACGGCTGGTTTCATTTCTGGTAGTTCCGGTTGTTGTCTCATGCTACCCACGTCTGTAAACAAACGTATTCAAATAAACTGTACCTTCATTTAATATTCAGCAATAATAATATCTCGACGTCTATACAGTAGTTGTAGTGTTGAAATCAGTAGGTTTCGGTGTGCAGCACTCCGTGTCATATCGCTACTAGATTCACACGAACACAGATGAAGAAGAACTCATTCCTAAAAAAGGTGATACTTCAGTTGTATGGAAGTGGTTCGGGTACAAGCGGTCATAGATAGAACAAACAACTGTTCTGTGTAAGGTCTGTAGAAAGACAACTTCCTAGAAAGTTAAAGGGATGTTATTTTGTTTGAGGGAATTTTTTTATTATCATTATTTATTATTTGTTGTATTTCATTTTACACGTTTTTTCAGGGATGGCCTACAAGAGATTTTTTTTTCAGTTTGATTTAAAAAAAAATCTTTGCACATTAATGACAGCCAAGTGCCGTGGTGCTGTTTTTATATTATTTTTTTTATTCTTGAACAACTGATTTGTTCACATAGGCCTAGACTACTTGGTAATCTCATTTATTTGTATTGTGTTAATAAAGAAAATATGTATTTAAATGTTGCCTTGGTCTGGTTTGTTTAGAAAAAAACAGAACAAAACAGAAAAAAATCGAGGTTTAAATCGAAAATTGTCCATTAGTTAGAAAAAAAAAATCGAGATTTTATTTTTAGGCCAAATCGCCCAGCCCTACCCTGCCCTTCCAGGGGAGCTCCATGGGACCTTATTTTGGAAAAATTATTCATTGAAGTCAATGGAGAGAGAAAGATTATCTTTCAATCACGTTTGAATTGTGCCACAAATTACACATATGATGTTTGTCAATTTAAAAGATAATTTTGCAAGTCAAAACAATTAAAATGTTTCCTAAAACTGTGAAGTGTTACAACCCGGCTCCTGGGCTGTAACATAAAGCAGGGAGGCGAGACGAGAGGTAAGAATATAATAGTTTATTGTTAAACACAATCAACTAAATGGACACGGATAAGTAAACAGATATTGTTCTAAACTGTATTAAAGTAAACAGGTATTATCTTGAACTGTATTGAAGTAAACATGTATTATTTTGGACTGTTTTAAGTAATCCTATATATATATATATATATATAACCTTCTCACTTACACTTAATGACCCAGATACCCTGCTACACACACATACACCTCCTTCCACCAGCACACACACAAATTCTTTGCTCACCTACACTCACTGACCCAGATACCAGCGCACACACACATTATTTTCAAGGTTCTTTCTGGGGCCAATATAATCTCAAGCACCAATATATCTGTGTACAATGTTTGATTGTCTGGGAAAGAATAGTTTGTGTGAAATATTCCTTGGGAAAGTAAAGGAGTGAATTCAGGTGCAAGATAAAGATTGACTCTGTCCTTGTTTACTTCCGAAGCTCTCACGCTCTGTTCAGAAGAAAAATACTTTTTTCCAGAACTCTGATTCGCTGTATTGGGCCCGACCCGAAGTGAATCCAACCAGTAAGAACACCTAGAGGAGTGAGCAACCGACACAACTCGTCCCCATGGACTCTCCAATTCGCTTAGGAGTCAAATGGGACGGAAGAGCCATCACAACTCCGCCCCAAATATGTCTATATATACTGTTGTTTATTCTTGCTAAATGCCCCCTGTTTCTGACTGGCTGGTCCCGATATCTGTATTGCACAGCAGTAGAACTGGGAGTCCAGAGTACTCTGTAACTTGTATTGGTGTTTTTTACCATTAAAATCAGATTATTGTTATAACTTTTATTCCGGTGTTATGAACTCCTTCTCTTATTAATCTGACCAGGCTCATCTAACGGACGACGCGGAGCGGAGGTGGGCTTTAAGCCACCACTACTGTGTTTGCTCCTACAAACTGGTGACTTCCGACGTGATGAGTGCTAGTCCCTAGGAGGACCACCAACAGCTAGCGGATGGAATTCAGTCCAGGGGAGGACACCTGGACACCACTGACAACTACACCAGGGCGTCCTACATGATACAAAGGTAAAACAGATACCTGTTGATTACCAAAATCTGTGATTTGGCTTTGCTACAACATTTTAGAGTTGTCAGCGGCGTTCTCAGTGTTCTTAGTCACGGTAAAAAATAGAATACATATTTTAGTTAAGTAAGAAAGCGCTTAGTCAGGTAGAGCAGTCCTGTACCTAAGGCATTAAGAGTGTAAGAGTCGGGTAGTGCATTCCCATACCTTAACTCACTAAATAAAGTAAAGTGAACCAGCGAGGTCTCCGCGAGGTAGTCTATTCCTGCACGGCTGACTCGCTGGGGAAATTCAAGAAAGCGCTTAGTCAGGTAGAGCAGTCCTGTACCTAAGGCACTAAGTGTTTGTCAGAGTCGGGTAGTGCATTCCCGTACCTTAACTCACTAAAGAAAGTAAAGTGAACCAGCGAGGTCCCCGTGAGGTAGTCCTGCACGGCTGACTCGCTGGGGAAATTCTGTAATAAACTCTGTGTGATTTTTTACGTCGAATCTGTGTAATAATTGAGAGGAAAGAGCAGAAGTATCATTTAGTGTCGACAGGAGACAACGTTTGCAGAGCTGAGAGCTTCATCAGACAGAGAAAGCTCATTCGTGGTCAGCTGCTGCCCTCTGGTGGCGAACAGGGTGTGTAACAATATTCTGTGTTGTTTCACGCTGGAAACTTTGAATTTTGGATTCAGACTGTGTGCACGTCTGAATTAAGGACAGGGCATTAAATAAATAGAATAAGGACATCAAGAGTAACGACAATAATTGTCCAGTATATTAATAAATACAAGTGAACACATATCAACCTAGTCAGATAATAGATACGAAGTCAATCATGGAAGGAGTGAAAGATCGAGTGATCTGAAGTTGGAGTGAATACATTGAAAATTAATAGATCAATGTGTGATTTGATGTAGTAGATATATTGAAATAAATAATAAACTATAATTTGTTGTTTTTAGCATAGTTTTTGTAGGATACAGTTACGTCACGTTTTATGAGAGGTTTTGAGAACTGATTGGTACCATTGCATTACATTGTGAATGTCATGGTATTTGTCATTAACTAAGGATTGTACTTAATTATATTTCAAGGAAAAAATTATATTACATACAGTAACATTAAGGGAAAGTAAAAAGTGGTTCACTGAGTATATGACGTACCTAGAAAGATGAATGTCTATACAAATTAAATATAATAGTGGATTCCACCTAGATTAGACATAGACAGAGGAGAATTTGTTAGACATGAAATAACGTACTCACTGTAAGAAATATATATATATATTATAAATGTTATTTGGGAGTAGTATTTATCATACAATAGTGACTCTCATTTGATGGTTGTTTAAAGTAGGAAAACGCAAGCTATTTCACAACAATTGTATTTTTAGGTTAAGAATAAAAAAAAAAGTAGTAAGTGATAAGCAGAAGGGTTTTGGAACGCTTGTCAGTCAGAAGGAATCTATTAATGTGTATGTATGACAGGGGTGCTGTATGCCCGCTTCGGTTTTCAATGTCCGCCATCACGTTTAAACAGAGGAATGGTGGCATTTTCAGTTCATTGCTTACTTCCACACGCCTTTTCCCCTCCTTGTCTCTTTCATGACTTTATTTAATGCAATAGAACAATTGTTATCGTAACTTTCCGGGTTTCTAGAAGTCAAACTCACTGTTCATATTACAGAGTATATTTCCGGTACGGCCTTTCAAAATAAAAGCCACAGGCCGCTGTTCACCAGAGATGCCTTCACAATAAAACAGTAATTAGCTTAACAATATATTTAACTTATATTACGTCGTTAAACATTGATTTTAATTCATTACAGTTTTCAAATACGGCGTGGATTGAATATAGTTATTTGTGTATTCTGTTACAACCTCACCATGCTTGTAACACAACTTAGATAAACAATTTGAAAATGAATAGAATAACCAAGTAGATAAAAGATTAATCTATAGTGGTTAGGGAGAGTTTCCTTGTTTTGCTCATCCGACTTAGTGCTGGAGTAAAGAGAATAGTGTTTTATGAGAACTGTCATCCTTCATGTTTTTGAAATAAATCATCAGTTTTTATGGACTTTGATGTAGAAATGGATCACGGTGGAGAATTAATACCTTTTGGGTTTCAAATTTAAGAAGATTAAAGATGAATCTATAGTGGTTAAGGAGGTTTTCTTTGTTTTGCCTATTAACTTAGAACTGAAGTAATAAAGAATAGTCAGACTACTATCATTAGTTTGTTTTAACATTCACATGTTTCAGCATTCCTGACCTCAGCCGTTTTATTTTTTAACCCGTTGGGAGAGAGATTTATATTGAGTTTTTCTCAGTAGCTGAATGGCTGTGATTACAGCAGCATTGTGCACCACCTTTTGGGTTCACTGAATCAGTGTGTTGATGAAGAGTTGCTCACTGCAAACAGAAGAAGTGTGCAAAGAACGCATCTCTGAGGAGGTATTGACATTTTGCTTGTGCCTCGTTGTCAAGGCAAAAGTGGTGTGAAGAGGTACTGCAGTTTTGGGGGGATTTCTGCTGTACAGAGGACAACGTGTGTCTGCCAAGTGATTCCTTCCCTCATCCCAATGCCAGTGTTACGTGCCGTAGTGTGTGTGTGGTCATGTGTGTGTGTTTTCCTCTCTCTCCCTCTGATGGTCCCCAGGTGCAGCCTCTCCCCAGGTGCTCCTAATTGACAATCAGGGCTTCCATATAGGACCGGAGGAGGACGGCAGTGAGGGGCCCCTTTTCTCTCCTTCTCGTCTGGCTGCATGTGTGCAGCATGTCTCTGTGCGAGACCCAGCATAGGTGTGTGTTGTTTATTGTAAGTTTGTTTTGTAATTTGGCTGGTGAGCCGCCTTACTGGTTTACTAATTAAAACCTCACTTAAACTCCTTCAACATTCAGTTTCCTCTCCGTTTTCTCTCGTCCGGCTATCTTGTGTGTCACTACTTCCCTTGGTACCCCTAGATCTACAAGGGAACGTAAGGGAGAGTTTCCTTGAAGCACACTGACCAGGGCCGGTTCGAGCTTTTTGGGGACCCTGCCACTGACTACAGCTGCATCACTGACTGTGCTCATTATGACAAGATATTGAGACATGCTTGTCTCAGATTGTTCAGACTCTGAAGGAATGATGCAATGATTTTATAGCATAATTGTGCAAGAGTTTCCCAGGGGGTGGTGTAGAAACCTTAATGCTTAGTGTTTAGATAAGAGGCTGCTTGTTTAAATGATTGTCTGGAATACTGAAAAGATTCAAGTTTAATATTCTTGTTTAGCAAACAAGACTTCTGATTATTATGTCACACATAATAATCTTGACATATAAACTAGCTATGGGTAAAACGTGTAGTTGTTATACCATTGTTATCATTGGAGTTAGGAGTACAGAGTAGAACAGAGTAGAACAGATTCTTCAATCTTTTCATTATGTTTACAAATTATTCTTTTAGAGTTTTTATTCATGTGAGAATTGGGTATTATTTTAAGTTGTTACAGTATTTTTCTACAGTTCAAAGGGAGAGTTTTGGTATCCACTCAATAAAATCATACACATATTTATTTATATAGGTCATGTTGAAGGGAAAGCTAGTTCTAAACAAAATATAGTATTTCAATTTGAGTTTGGTTTCACCATTGTGGTATAGTTATTACCATAGGAGGGCTTTCGGATGGACATACGAAATGACTTCTGTTTTTAAATCCTTGATAAAGTAGGGAATAATTTTTGCATGTGCGGACACCTAGGGTTCCACACACTGCTAAAGAGTTTAACATTGTTTTTTAGGTAGACCAGAATTGAAGATAAATGAGTATAATGAGCTATGAAATGCAGAGCTACACAGATCCTAGTAATGGTTTGACTCAAGATAATAGTTAAGTACACAAGTTTCTGAATTAGATCTATTAGACATTTTAATATAGATTAGGTGTTAATGAACTGCAGTAGTAGTACTATAAGGAAGTGAGTTTTGTACCAAGTTGCAGGAAATGTGGGAAACAGCTGTCCCAATGAAAATTTAGAGATATCTGGAAAATTATAGTTGTAATCGTGAATTAATAAATGATGGCGCTCCATATATGACAGATTTTTGTAGACAAAGGATACTGGCCTATGCTGACATATCAAAGTCTCTGCAGAGCACGACACATGGCCAAAAAGACTGAGACCAAATTACCGTTGACCCTGACCGACAGTGTAACTTGAGAAGGCACTGTCAATGACTGACTCTGGGGTGAACCTGACCAAACTTGACTTTACAACCTTACAGTGTGAGTGTGAATGTGAGTGTATGTCTGCATGTGATCAGTGCAACTGCATGATTTAAAACAATGACTAATCAAGCATGTTTTTGGACTAAGACATTATTCTGGGGCTCTGTGGGAAATTAGAGGTTTCCTAAAATTCCACAGAATTGGAAAACCGCACTTGTGACCCGTTTCTAATCTACTTGATGCTATTTCACTCCCATAGGAGGTGGCGGTTTTCAGAATGTGAAGCTCAAACTAAAACATGAAGATTATGTTTCTTTTAGGACTGAAAGATGGAGATAAACACTTAATTTCATTGGAGTGTTTACTCTGGAAAATGATGGATGTACATTTGTGAATAATGTTTGGTATTTTCTTATAATCCATTATTACCTGAAGGTTTTCTTCCCATACAGAATTTTGTTACACACGAGTTCATGTGTAAAAAGGGGGAGTTTAAACTTCACAATCTACATTTTTCATTTAGGGACTGAAAGGAACCTCCCGCCCCACTCGGATGTTCAATCTGACCATTGATTGACAGTTTTAGAATTAACCTGCTCCATATCTGGGGATAAGATACTGTTTGGTGAATGTTGACATGTTTCTAATATTGATTGAGTTATAACAGGTAACACAGATGCAGAATCAGTGGCCAAGGGGCTACTGTGAGAGATGTAATTCCAGAATGGGATACTGAAGAAGTTGACCTGTGATGATGAAACAATTTTGTAATATTTCAACAGGTATTAAAGTAACTGAGGTTTGAAATGTAGAAAGAACATTTTACAGTTAAAGCTAAAACATATTAATGTAATGAGACATAATTTAATTTCGACAACATCATGTAACTAGCCTGGTAAAGAAGTACAAGCCATATACTTTATTGTTTAGGTCATTATGGGGATATACATTTAATCTAAATTCATAATAGAAAGACATTTGATGACAGTTTGTTGGAATTCTGTATTCATTTTCTCAGCTTGATAATATCCAAGCACTGACAGGTAGAAGCAGTATCACCAGGAAATCATTCACTTAGTCAGTATCATGATTTTGGTTGTTTTTGAATCCATAACATTAGTGTGTTTCTTTACCAGAAACATTAGCAGTTCATATTATATTTAGATTTTAAATATGATCTCAAGGATTTCATTTAAGAATAACACAGATGCTTGTCAGAAATTCAGAGCTATTGAAATATGTTATTTAGTTCACCTAAAGATGTTGGGGTTTTATTTTGTTGGCACAGTCCAAGTATTAAGATTCTGAAGCTGCACTAGCAGATAGGAGGTCTACAATTAATTTAGAAAACCTGTTCACAGACGGCTGTTGTTTTAAGACACCCCACCAACAGGCTCCAAGCTGCCTATGCAGTGGTGGGTCAAACAGCTGAGGGCCCAGGAGCCCTGAGCGTAGGCTTAAGGGATTGGTATCAGATTTCTCCACACAGGTTGCTGACGCCAAAGGGGGGACCCGAGGAGCACGAGGCCGACACAGCGGAGTTCGTCTGGCTGAAGGTAATCAGGCCCAAGTGGCTCAACCCCAGGTTCTCCGGCCTCTACAGAGTGACTCAGCGGACCTATCATGCCGTCCGCCTAGGAGGAAAGGGGGACAGCTGGTACCACTGGAGCCAGTGTGCGGTGGTGAATCCTCGGCTAGGACCTTGGATGACATCATGACGGACCTGGCTCTCGTCTAGGAGTCGACCCAGAAGGCGCCATCAGCGGACCGGAGGAGGAGGATCGGGAGGACATCTCTCCAGCAGTCGACCCAGAAGGCGCCATCAGTGGACCAGAGGAGGAGGATCGGGAGGACATCTCTCCAGCAGTCAACCCAGAAGGTGCCATCAGCGGACCGGAGGAGGAGGATCGGGAAGACATCTCTCCAGCATCGATCCGGAAGCCGCCATCAGCGGGCCGGAGGAGGAGAATCCAGAAGACATCTCTCTAGCAGGCAGCCCAGAAGCCGGCGCCAGCGGGCTGGGGGGACAAAGACACGGCAAGCCAAGACGGCACAGGGGACTCCACTTTCCGCTGAAACAGGTTGATATAGCAGGTGTGTAACTTTGTTTTAATAACCCATTTTTTGAGGGACTTTGTTTTAATAACCCATTTTTTTAGGGAGAAGCTGCCCCTTCCCCTTCGTACCAAATGCCCTTGTTGGCTTACGCGTCGGAGGAGGACGAACACGATGACTCAGCCGACAAGGATGCATTTTTTTAACATATTTTGGTCTCCCTCCACTGTCATAAGAAGTTGTTATGGTGGACTGTTCCTAAAGGTTTAAAGTGCTCTAAATCCCAGCGTCTGATGGATTTATATAAATGTTGGGGGACAGACACAGTAGAAAAGAATGACAGTGGTTATGTTTCAAATGCTGTGTATAAGTTGATCTCTTGAGGTGAGATCAACATGTGGATTAAAGTAAACAGATATTGTTCTAAACTGTATTAAAGTAAACAGGTATTATCTTGAACTGTATTGAAGTAAACATGTATTATTTTGGACTGTTTTAAGTAATCCTATATATATATATATAACCTTCTCACTTACACCCAGATACCCTGCTACACACACATACACCTCCTTCCACCAGCACACACACATATTCTTTGCTCACCTACACTCACTGACCCAGATACCAGCACACACACACATTCTTTTCAAGGTTCTTTCTGGGGCCAATATAATCTCAAACACCAATATATATATATGTGTACAATGTTTGATTGTCTGGGAAAAAATAGAGTTTGTGTGAAATATTCCTTGGGAAAGTAAAGGAGTGAATTCAGGTGCAAGATAAAGATTGACTCTGTCCTTGTTTACTTCCGAAGCTCTCACGCTCTGTTCAGAAGTAAGACACCAATATATCTGTGTATAATGTTTGATTGTTTAGGAAAGAATAGAGTTTGTGTGAAATATTCCTTCGGAAAGTAATGGAGTGAACTCAGGTGCAAGATAAAAAGTGACTCTGTCCTTGTTTACTTCCGAAGCTCTCACGCTCTGTTCAGAAGAAAAATACTATTTTCCAGAACTCTGATTCGCTGTATTGGGCCCGACCCGAAGTTAATCCAACCAGTAAGAACACCTAAGGGAGTGAGCAACCGACACAACTGCTCCCCACGGACTCTCTGATTCGCTTAGGAGTAAAATGGGAAGGAAGGGCCGACACAACTCCGCCCCAAATATGTCTATATATACACTGTTGTTTATTCATGCAAAATGCCCCCTGTTTCTGACTGGCTGGTCCCGATATCGGTATCGCACAGCAGTAGAACTGGGAGTCCAGAGTACTCTGTAACTTGTATTGGTGTTTTTTACCATTAAAATCAGATTATTGTTATAACTTTTATTCCGGTGTTTTGAACTCCTTCTCTTATTAAATCTGACCAGGCTCATCTAACGGACGGCGCAGAGCGGAGGTGCGCTTTAAGCCACCACCACTGTGTTTGCTCCTACACAGGTCCCCGCTACTGGCACGGAGAGAGTGCCCAGAGGAGTGAGAGAGACCTATCCGGTGGGCTCCTCCTATATACTTTCCCCAGGTGTAGCTCATCAGGCAGGTATCCTCCCGACAGGTGCGGCTCATCAGCACCGGGACCTGTGAATACCCACAAACTACACACACACAAACAGACGGCACCCCACGTGGTGTGGAGGGGTCGTCACAGAAGTAACACATTTTTTGTGTGAAACGCTTAATGAACTACATCTCTGGTCTCGCAGACTCTCACAACAACACACGTCACCAAGACGGCCGTCACTACTGTCTTGTCAAAAAAGTGATTGACTACCCGCACTATCAACACAATGAAACACGTCCAGAAGAATGTCATGCAAAGCTGCCTGCCTGCCTTACTTTGATTCTCTCTGAACTGCATGATCTTTTTAATGTTTAATGTCAACCATTTGTGCAGATAGCATGAAGTAGAACAGATCGCCGGTGCTATTGTATCATTAGCATTTCTCCCCCGGGCTTAATTGGTGTATTATAGAATGATCACACCGGTGTGACAGTACTCGTCAAAGGGTTAACGAAATATGACTACTACTCTTAGTGTATAACATGTTGGGTTACTTGATGTTACTTCATGTTAAGGCTAATACAAATGACAAGGCTAAGACTGTAATGCTTTACGACAAACTGACTTTTTTGACATGGAAATACTTTTTTAAGATTGACAAACATCAAATGTGTAATTCGTGGCAAAATGTAAACGGGATCGAAAGATAAGTTCTCTCTCCATTGACTTCAATACATAATTTTTCCGAAATATGGTCCAATGGAACGGAAGTAGATGGGCGTGACTTCGCCACTCTATAGTGGGAGCAATCAAAACTCGATTTGCCGCAATAATTTACTCCAAGGAAGCGCTGCTTGCCGCTGTCTCACTGCCCAAGTTTAAGCTGCGTTGGGTAAAAGATGAAGCCAGAAGAGACCATATCAAGATACTCCTCATGTCAGAGTGTCGTTCCCTAACAACACAAGAGCCTGCAGCCCTCACGACGCTACCGAGAGGTAGACATGCTAGGCGAAAACATTGTTTTCATGCCAGCTACAATGAATGACCGAACGTAGCAGACTACCTGTATAAGATTGCAATTGTAAACACGTTATTGCTAGCCTAATATGAACAGAGTTGGGTGTAACGCGTTACTGTAATAATATTACTTTTGTCGGTAACGGAGTAGTGTAACGCGCTACTTTTATAATTAAGTAATCACACTACAGTTACTAACATTGCCCCAACACGCGTTACTTCGTTACTTACTAAAATCAGTCATAATCATCACACTGACAGACAAGAGGGGTTTCCGCCGCAGGTTTATATGTACGTAATCTGTGCGCGTCCACATCTCCACGTGCAGTGCTGCATAAACATGGCTGAGTCAGCGATAACTTTCAAGGGGTGGAGGTATGCCCATTATTTTGAGTCCGTCCGAAGAATAGACAGGAATGTGACGATGAGGTGCAAACTGTGTCCAGGCCAGAAGCTGTTATCCACTGCTGTAAACACCATGTCAAACCTCAACAAACACCTGCAAAGAACACATGCTAAGGTGAAGCTAATGCACACGCTATTTGTTGTTTGTTTAGATCACGTAGTCTGTTCTTCTTCTCTGTCTTCCGGTTGTTGCCTCTTTTGAATGACGAATACACACTACCGCTGCCTGCTGGTAAGGAGAGTTATTGCCACTCACGCATGCGCAGTTCGTACGTGCTCGGCTGAAGTCTTTGCGGTGTGTTCGAGTGCGACACACGGCAAGACGCAGGAGAAAACGCCGACGCAACAGCGTGAGCAGAAATATACTGCGCAAAATACAGATAGCAGGAGACAGAGGACAGCCATGATCAGATCTGGATCAATCTTATGCAACAATGGAAACTGAACTAAAGAGAACATTTGAAACTTTAGCAGTCTGCTTGATCTGCCTGTAGGGAGGGGCGGGCCGCCCCTGCGAGTAAAGTAACGAGTAAAGTAACAAATTACTTTATGTAGAGAGTAACGAAGTAGTGTAATATATTACTTTTTTTTTTTAAAGTAATATGTAATATATTACATTTTTGTAGTAACGACCCCATCTCTGAATATGAACCACTAGCTTTTGTTCATAGTAGGTTGGCATATTACACTGAACAACTAGCAAACGTAGGTTAGCTTATACAAAAACTGATACTCCGCTCAGAGCCAAAAAAACACTGTTAGACATGGACGGAGCCTCTCTGGTGGTTGACTTATCAGAACAGAGTGGCCGAGCTGACCAATCGGAGCACACTGGGCTCACAGGGAGGGAGGGGGGGGGGGGAGCTCAAACAAGCCGTTTAGGGCAGAGAGATTTTTTTATTTTCAATAATCTAATGTTTGTGTTAAATATAGTGGAGCTTCATTTGTTTTGTGAAGTATTTCCTACGAGGATTTTTTTTGTATTTAGATTTGACCAGACTTTGTTTGGTAGCCTATGTTCTAGGCGTTGTTTGGCAAATAGCAGGGCTCCTATTTTTGGCCTGTATACGTTGCATTTAGTAGCAATCTTAAGCAATATTTGGCCTTCATGTTAATAGTGTTGGACTGAAAATGTCCGAGCCGTAAGCTATTCATTGAGGCCTAATCCTTTTCGTATTTTTGATAAAGCTTCTTCTTTGTCCACTCAATACATTCAAACTTCTTGTGCTTGGAACTTGAATTAAAGTGGACCTATCATGCTATATTTGAATAATATATTGTAGGGCCATACCTATATAAAACATGTCTGTGAAGTATTTTTTTTTTCAAAATACCAAACAGATCATGCATTTTAGCCATGCCTCATTTTGCTCTATTTGCTGTATTCCAGCCCTGTTTTTGCAAGGGCTGATTCTGTGGCAAATGAGCTGCAGCTGACCACACACCCCCGCAAAGGAGGGGGGCGAGGCACGAGCGTCATGTTACCATGCTGTTACCATGCCATGGCAACCTCTCATTCCCCTGATAGGTGGAGAGTTGCCCATATAGGCGGAGCTCCCCGTTTCTGACGTCAGAACAATTTCAAATCTGTATCAGTCTGTATCAGCTCCGTTGCAGCCCCGTTTTTAGAGATTTGGGTATGGAGTAAAAGAGAGAGGGTTGTGTTTTTCTGACACTTGGTGAGTTCCCTGACACACCAGGGACACATACAAAAGTGCATTTTGCATGATAGGTCCCTTTAAATAAAAGAAAGAAACAAAAAGAAAATATATTGCACACCTTGTCATTTCATAATGTTATAGGTTTCATTATAGTGAGCTCTAGCTCTATTGTATTTAATATATATAGGCCTAGACTTATAAATATTTATAGTATCTCTATAATTGACCAGACTTTGATCCTTTGTCTGCTTTAAATACGTTTATAAGTTCTTAGTAGCCTTAAGGGCCTTACACAGTTGTTACGCTATACCACATTGTCCTTCACTGGATGTATAATGAGCTGCACTAAACTACATTTTAGCATTTAAAATACCTAGCCATTCTTTTGCGGTTATTTTGGTGAAAGTAACTCAAAAGTAATGTAACTCATTACATTTCAGAGACAGTAATATTGTAATGTAACTTATTACTTTAAAAAGACAGTAATAAGTAATATGTAATATATTACATTTTGGAAGTAACTTGCCAAACACTGTTTATGAGAATACATTTCATAACATTAAGACAACCAGTGGCGGCTGGTGGAAAATATTTTTGGTTTGGCTATGGAAATAGGGACCAAACCATACTAGGGCGGTCCGGGGGGATTCTCCCCCGGAAGACATTTTTGAGAAATGACCCCTTCAATTATGACTTCTGTTGATTTTAGAGGGGGGGGGGGGGGGGGGGGGAGGACAAATTGAGGCTTAAAAATATGAGATAATCCATAATCTTCAGTGTGGTTAGCTATGTATCTTCCAAAACTGTGCAACAGTACAGTAGGCCCACACAAACTGCAGAACACTGGTGCTTTGGGAACACTCAAATTATTTAATTCCCATTTAAAATCAGGAGACTAAATAACATTGTGTGTGTGTGTGTGTGTGTGTGTGTGTGTGTGTGTGTGTGTGTGTGTGTGTGTGTGTGTGTGTGTGTGTGTGTGTGTGTGTGTGTGTGTGTGTGTGTGTGTGTGTGTGTGTGTGTGTGTGTGTGTGTATCATGCTTGCCAACCCTCCCGATTTTTGCAGGAGACTCCCGATTTCATTGCCCTCTCCCAAATCAGATTTACTCACGACTGTTTCCACTCGGACTTTAATACAGCTACACCATTGTTTGGTTTCCATGGTAGCGCGTCTCTTTAGCAGCGCGCAACACTCAAAGTCTGAGAGGGTGAGGAAGATGAAAACTGAACAAGAATCGACAACTCGACCCTCTGCTCACTCTTTTCCTGTAAAACACAGGTCCAGCCCACACATATGCTCCATGGTGCTACAGGCATTGCCCTTACAACTACAATAAGCATGTAAATGTTAATCTACAGCTCCGGCGATCCACTAGCAGACGTAGCCATCCTCGACAACTACTGTTGCGTCACCTTGGATACGAGTCTGAACAACTCATAGACACAGGCCAGGGCGCTGTGGGAAGAGGGGGGCGGCGCCCCTAGCGGCCCTTTGGGCCGGCCGCCACTGAAGACAACATATTCGAGTTGGTTTTGAATAACATATCCGTATTTATTTCTCCAAGTTATGTTTTTGTGTGCACTGAGGAGTCTCACACAGGTGTTTGTTTAATCATTCCATTCCATTTACTTGTGTATATAGACTCTTCCTTCACTATTTATATTCTATTTTATTTGTATTTACTTGCACATCTCAAAACATTCTCTTGCACTATTTTATCCATTTGATGTGTTCTATGTCCTATATATGTTGCACTGTTGGAGGAGTCTGTGAACTACGGCCCAATCCCAAACCACTCCCTCGACCCTACCCCTCCGTGACGGAGTGAACTCCGTCTGTAGCCACACTCACAGCTCAACGAGGCTCCCTCCTGTCAGATGGAGGGAGTAAATACAGCGGCAAGCTTTGGGACGGCCTCCCCTCTCTCCGGCAGAAACAGGAAATGCCGTAACTGTATGTAACAACGGTTTCAAATCAGCATCTCTTAGACACAACATTTTAATTAATAACTCAAATAAAACTCCAAACATATTTCATTGTGTTCATTCACTTTTTTGTAAAGCTCTTTTAGTTTTAAACCTGATGTTTATAAGCTTCTTAGTTTTTGCAACAGTCTGTAAATATACACAACTTTATAATAAAATGCACACATTTACCTTTTTCTAGACTAAACACAGGTATTATCCTAAGTTAAAACATATGAAGTTATCATGAGGTTGTTAACCAGTTTATCAGTGGATGTTTGCTGGAACTACTTGTAAACAGCGTGTTTCCTGACGGACACACACAGCGTGACTCCGGTCAGGTAGAGACCGGTCTCAAGTCAGCACCGCTGCAGACTCGCTGTTTGAGGGCTTGATAGCCCACTCCGCTCCACACTCGTTAGTTTGGAACAGCCCTCAATATGGCGGACCCTCCGCGTGAACGCGCAAACGGAGGGGTAGGGTGTAGGGGGCGGTTTGGGAATGGGCCTACGTTTTTCATTGCCATATATACCAACACGTTCTCACTCCCAACCCGTCACATATTGACGGACGGTCAGGGCCCCTCCCCGTCACTCTATTACGTACAGGGTACCCCTTGGAAGTCAGTTTTCAACGGGCAGGGCATCCCATAGACCTTCATAGACCTCCCATAGCGTTGATAATAGACGCCATGAGAACGCTCCCTGGCAAATGCTACCCCGACGGTCGGTTGTTATTGTCAATATTAATATAATAATTATTTAGTTTTTAATAGTCACACTCGATTTCGCCGATTTTCTTGTTTCCCCAGCTTGTCGACACCTCTTTTAGCAGAAACAAAGGCTACATTAATGTATTAAATCGATATTAATCCATGTGTGTGGTTGTGGAATTAATGGACGTGCCGTTGTGCGATTGCGCAACGCAATAATTTACAAACTCTTCAACTACAACCCTAAATATATTTAAAAACATTTTAGAAGGCCTCACGAAATACTTTAATGTAAATTTAAATGTGAAGGGATGTAATGTGGTGATTATTATTCACCCGCGGATCTAGGGGTTGGGGTATTGTTGCGCACGGACATTATAGTTAACCGGACTTCCTGTTGATGTGAAATCCGAAAACATTTTTTTTAAATAAAATAATACTTTATTCCGAGTGTGCTTGCTTTTCTCTTTGAAGGTCATCACATAACGGCATTGTAATACACGGTTCGGCTGCATTAAATATTATATATCTGCCATAGTTCGCTATTTATAGAGCCCTGGTGAGAAGACTTCTAGACAAACAGGAATAACTGCCGCCGAAACTGAATATGTTACGTGGATCATAAATATATCAGCAATCAAACTAAATCTTCAATTTCTCTTCACACAATACGTCTCTTTGCAGTATCAATACTAATTCGGCTGACTTTTATATTTGATCAAATCGGTATATTGGTATATGTACACCATCACGGTGCACAACTGATATAAAGGGACACCTGGTGGTTAAAGCACGTTATTGAAATGTATTATTTTTATTATTGGATATTAATAGGAGACACAGACAGACAAACTAATAAGGCTTTATTTAAACATTAAAGAATACTTTAGGTTAAGGTCTTATTTTGAATAAGAAAAAAGCTTTGGGGGTATACATATTAAGCCTGACAAAGTACGGTACTAATATATTGCTTTCCTGCAATTTTAACTACTGTATGTTTAAGCACTTATTTTAACTGATATTATACATATGTATTATACTCTTATAAGATGTATGTAGATAGTATCAGAAATGTGCAGAATATGACAGTTTAATGGTGGAGGTATAGACACATGCACTGTTGAGGAACCTGCGACCCAGGTTTTTCATCTCCGACCTTGTCAGGTATTGAACAATCAATAAATAAAGAACACAGAATTTGTGTGATTATACTAAATGATTTACAAATAAACACCACTGCATATTTACAACTGTTACACATGCTGATGTAACGCAAATGTTTCCAACTTAGGATCAATAAAGTATATCTTATCTCTTTCGACTCCACTTCGAGCGATATAATTACTAACAAAGCACTTATATACTAATAAAGGACTGGCTTATCTAAAGCCAGTTGAGTAGCACTTTAAATGTTTTAGCTCTATGAAACCTGATGTACTTATATTATTCTGTTTTATTCAAGTTTGTATCTTGTTGGTCGAACGCACTTATTGTAAGTCGCTTTGGATAAAAGCGTCAGCTAAATGCAATGTAATGTAATGTAAGAGGATCGATGGCTATGCCATATTTGCCTCTGAACCTTGTAAAGTGCATGTTTCAGGCTTATCAATTAACACAAGCAATTTTCACCCATTTATTAATTATATGTTTTAAATTTGAGTGTTTCCTATCCCCTAAACCTCCAGGGATGTACACAGTTTAATACTGGCAATTTCTTATTATGGGAAATACGAAAACGTCTTTTAACACAACAATTCCCAGTAGAGACGTGCCATAGAGCATGTTGCAAAACACACAATAGCCAGCATGTGTAGTTCTGGGGACGGGGTGGGGGAGGGGGGGACGGGGTGGACCTGTTCAAATCCAGTTTTGGACAGTCTGCCGTGTTTCCATCCCATTTCAAAGGCCCTTTCTCATTTCATCAAATCCCCCTCCTCGGTCCTCCGGTAGTGACCCGGAAATGAATTTTAGCGCGCCATGTTGAAGGACATCTAATTTCTCTAAATGCACTTCGAGGACCGAGGACCGAGCGTCGAGGAGGCTCTCTGGAGGAGCTATAACCGAGGATACACTGATGGGTCCTCCACGGCTCCTTCGTGGATGCATTTCCGGCAACAGAGATGTTTCAAAGAGTCGTGACGCACGCCCGGACTTATCTCAGCCAATGACAGCTCTGCATGCATCCCCTGGATATTATTTTATTAACTGCTTTCATTGCGACGCGATGTTTACAGTGAGAACAGCTGTGAGGTCCGTGCAGAAAGCAGAGCAGTGTGTATAATATATATCACTCAGTATAACAGGCCTACTCTCTTTATTTGCTTTAGTTTAGTAGATATCTACAAACAAAGAGTTGATATTTTTCTAAAACCATTTAGTGCTTCACAATAAAATACACAACGGCTGTAGCCTGTTTTAGGAGCTGTATGTGCGTGTGTGTGTGTGTGTGTGGTACAGTGTGTAGGTGTGTGTGGTACAGTGTGTGCGTAGATGCAGCGGACAGACAGGTCTCTGTTGGTTTGGTGTCCTCTGCCCACTTTTAATACTTGTAAATACAACTTTTGGCCTGTAATTTATTTTCCTCATTGTAGCGACCAGAGGGGAGAGGGGGGGGATATATCCAGTCTCTGATAGTGTTACGTTATTATGAGAGTGCTCCGTTTGATTCTGAAATTGTATATATTTATATACATATATATGTGTGTGTGCGTGTCCGCATCTGTAGCCTGTTATTGTCTCATTATACCACACTGTGAATTAATCAAAGTAAATATATAAGTCATCATGAACACATCTGTCCATCAGACAGAGGGCTGCTGTGCCTTCTGTCATCATTAATGGACGTCTCTTTAAAATGACCGCTCAGAGGAGAGGAGTTCTCATTTCTCTAACCGCCTGCTGCTTCCCCTCCTCTCTCCTCGGTTCCCCTCCTCGGCTCCTCCGCTTGCATCTCCTGTGGGCGGGACTAAGTATCGAGGATAGGAGTCGAGGAGGGGAGTCGAGGAGGGGAGTTCGAGAAATGAGAAAGGGCCAAAGTGTTGTTCGACGCTTGGCGTAACCCTCAGCGCACACTCAAACATCCAATCGCAGAGCTTGAGGACTATCACAGGGTTTGTCAAGCAAAGCGGAGAGAATACTTACTTACGGGTGTAACATTCTCTAAAGCAACGAGCTGCTCCGACCCTCGGTCCTGACGGACTCCAACTTGTGTTTATTAATCAAACAAATAAATAAACACAAGGATAATTATGTGTTATTGTTGAGTAAATAACAGTGTGTGGTTTAGAAAAGAATACGAAATTAGAAGGAAAAAACGATGAAACAATACAGATGTCAGTATTCTGAGCCCCTACTCTCCCCATAACTGACGGCCACAAAAGTCTTACATTATTCAATTAACATAAAGGAGTAAAAACAATAAGTGTGGCTTGATATTGAGTAAGAAAAAGGTTGATAAACGCTGTGAGAATGGATCTGCGGAGAGCATTTCGCCGCGATCCCAACACCTCTATTACCAACGTTCAGGGAGCTCTATGCAAGTCAATGGGACGCCCTTCACGTTGAAAACTGACTTCCAAGGGGTACCCTGTACGTAATAGAGTGACGGGGAGGGGCCCTGACCGTCCGTCAATATGTGACGGGTTGGGAGTGAGAACGTGTTGTATATACACTGTAGCTAATGTGCAAATGACAATAAAGCCTTGAGACTTGAAACTTGACATTTGCAGAGGAAATTCGTAAAAAATGACTGACCCTGTGAACAGAGCCTGGTGAAGATATTTGTCGTGAGGAGATACAGATCTAAATTGTTAGCATGTTTTTACTTGTTGCCCATTACAGCAGGTTTGTAACACGACTAAAATATAAAAATTAAAACATTTATCAGCTTATCAACACATTTTAAAACCTTCAGCTTTCTAGTTTCAAGTTGGGTAAAAGACATCCAAGAGAGATCCATTGGGGCTCTTGAGTTAAAAATTTTTTCGAAAGAAATATGTTGATGCAGTGTTCTGACTTGTTGAGAAAGACATTTTCTATTGTCAGATCATTTCAGTCAGAAGTCCTAAAACACCTACAAATGTAAAGTGAATCCGCTTCACATCCTCAGTTGATGTTGGAGGGATTGTACAGTTGCTCTCTGGGAGGTTTTACTCATTGTAATGATCAAATAATCATGCAACTTATATCTCTGGTTTGGTCGACTGAGAAAAAATATCCATCTTTTCAGAGGCACATTTTGGGTCAACCAGTCAGTTGCTAACTTTGCCGGCTATTTAGTGCTGAGCAGGGAGCTTACATTTTGCCTACTCCATTTGATTAATTCAGCCTAATATTGTGTTCATGTTAATTTCCCCTGTATCATAGATATACAATGTAGATATAGACAAACCATCCTCTATAACTATTTCCGTCTATATCATAAAATCACTGACCAACACACATTTCTTTAAAGTTACCACACTTTGAAACCAAAAGAATAAAAGACCGGAGGGAGAGAGAGTGAGAGAGAAAGAAAGAGAGAGAGAGAAAAACCACTTGTGTCTTGTTTTGAGTGGAAATGATTAATCATCTGCAGTGTCCTCCGTGTCATACCCTTTTCCAGCACTAGAGGGCAATGTGGTCATTCCCAACAGCTAACATGCTGCAGTTTTTTTTCTCACTGTTTTTGAAGTATTGAAAAGGTAGGCTCTCAGTAGCATCATGTGGTTACATTTTTCTCTCTTTCACTCATCAGTGCACAATCTTGTATAAGAGGGAGGAGTGTGTCTGAATGTCTGTATGTGTGTGTCTGTGCAGTAATGGTTTGCATGTTTTTACTGGCCAGCGGTGGCAGGGAACAGCTTCCGTTGCAATGCAAGAACACCTTTAAAGCAATCAGATGTTCCTCTCTCATTCTTTTGTATTTGTGTTGATGCGAAGGCGGCAGAATCAAACAGATTTTCCATCGATAGCAGCTGTACAATGCGCATGCCAATAGTTTTTTATTCTGACAGCTAAAACTGCTACTACCTGTCACACTGCTTACCACTACTACTTGTTTAACTATCAATACCAATATTTCAAAGATTCAAAAGGTTTAACCTGTTAAGCCCCGAGCCTGTTTTCCAGGTCTCAGGCTTGAAAATGACATTCCCAGAACAAATGACTATAACTTCACTTATAAAAGGGCTACTATTCTGCCCTCGCAAGAATACTTTTCAGATTGCAGGCTTGGCAGATAGCTTAACACGGAAATAAACACCCAGGAGACAGCAGCTCAGTTTTGGATGTTTACTGATTAAGTTCCATTTTCATTTCCATTTTGTAAAACTGAAATACAAACAAAATACAAAGTCATAAGACGTTGTTACATTAAACACTAAATAAACAAAGAAACAAGACTAAAACAAACATTCCAAACAACAGAGTACCTGTTAGCATAAATGCTACAAACATTTCCACTGCCGTTCACAGGCTAACAAGTTTAGCATCATTCATTGTTCTTCATGTTTGCATATAATCAATTTAAATGTGCAACTAAGTATACACGGACAATATATGGAATGGTACTTACAGACATAAAGACCCTAGGATTTGAGCAAGGATTTAGTTGACAGGAAACAAACCATGTGCTCCATAGACAGCCAGAAACAGGAAACTACGGCAAACATTTATGGACACCCAGTGCAAAACCCAAAACCCTTTGCAGGCCCTCTTAAAGGGGCAGCACAGGTACATTAATAATCTTTTTTCTCAAAGCAATGATAAACCTGTGAATTGGATGTAGAAAAGTCAGAATCAATATAGATTTTTTTTTTTAAAGTAAATTCAGATTGAACATAGTAAAAAAACGTAAATTATGGTGTCCGTCCAAAAAAAACATTACTTATAGTGAAAACCATCCTTGCATGGGATAGTAGACTAAAAGCTTTAGGAATCCAAAGTACAACATATAATAAGTACCCTGTATCAAGATTGATGCAAAACAAATTGGACCTTTTTAGAGAGATTTAGCAAAAAAAAAACACTTCTGGGGTCATTTGGGTGGATATTCCATATCTCTGGCCCCCCTTGGTCGATTTGGATGATCCCCTTTTAATCGTCAGAGTCAATGGAATCGAGGGAAAGTTCCACATACACACACAGGTTACCAAATAAGGAGTGAGAGTGACGAGTAGAAAAACCAGAAGCTGCGCTAACCTCTGGTGGCTGCCATTAGAAGCACATTTGTTTTCCCCGATTTTTGCATAAAAATTGAATTATGGATTATCAATATTTTTTTCAAAGAGACAGACACATTATTAACCTTCAGCCGCGTTTTTATGCCATTGAACACGACTTTTGATCAGAATAACAACTAAGGTGAGATGATGTCCCGTTTTTTCTCTCGTAATGCTCCGTGTTGTGATGTCTGTGTTTGCTTCCCCTGTTGCGAGTTCTGATCGCTCAATGATGATACTATACCTATATAATCTGTGGTGTCTCAACTTTAATCGGATATCTTGTATGTGCAGTTACGATAAGTAATAAGGGTATCTTTATCTTGAGTTCTGTGCCAAGTCCGTTAGCTTTTTTTTGCTCAGGGGTCATTTAGACGCTTCTTATGAGACTTGTGTTTTGTTTTGGTAAAAATGGTTCGTATCGTCAGTTAGCTGACATTCTTCCCGTTAATCTGGTATGACACATTAATAGGTTTTTAAATGTTAAGAAGCCCTGAGACACAGTCTCGAAAAAAAACTTTCAAGAGCGCCGATCAGGGGGGATCTCGTCCTTAAGAGGTTAAAGTCCCCTATGTGTATTGGGGTGAAAATCCCCCCCTAGGTAGCTAAAGTCATTATTGGGGTTAAAGTCCCCTTCGTAGGTGGTTAAAGTCCCCACGTGTGCCGTTTTGGTTTCAAGACCGTGGTTGGCGGAGGACACCAAAAAAGTCCTAGAAAAGACCAATTAAACATAACTAATGTGCATTTAAAAAAGAGCAATCGTTTTGGCAAAAACTAATGCTGCGTTCACACCGGACGTGATGCGAATATTCGCATCGCTCTAAACGCTCGAGTTTCACTGCGGCTTGCAGTTTGTTTTATCGCGTCATTCAAAACAGACATACCGTTGACGCGCCGCGCCGTTGACGGACAGTTGAGGTTGTTTACACTTCCATGCAAGATCGTTTTGGTTATTTCTGTCCTTGACTATGGAGGATATAACATCCAGAATATCAACTTCACCATTGACAGCCACACTCTATTTCCCCCCTTACATCTGCAACCTCGGAGTCATCTTCGACAGTCAGCTCAAATTCAACCACCACATCAATCACATCACCAGGACCGCCTTTTTCCACCTCAAAAACATTGCCCATCTCCGCCCATCACTCTCCTCCTCTGCTGCTGAAACCCTGATTCATCACATCACGACTCAACTACTGCAATAGCATCCTCTACGGCATACCATCCAACCTCCTCAATAAACTCCAACATATCCAGAACTCTGCTGCCCGCCTCCTCACCCACACCCGCTTCCGAGACCACATCACTCCCGTCCTCCAGAACCTCCACTGGCTCCCCGTCCGTCAAAGAATCAACTTCAAAGTCCTCCTCATTACTCACAAAGCCCTCAACAATCAGCCCCCCCCCTACCTCACAGACCTGCTGCACCACCACACCCCTTCACGCTGCCTCCGCTCATCAGAAGCCAACCTCCTATCCATCCCCACCCGCATCAATCACCGGACCTGGGGGGACAGAGCCTTCTCCGTTGCTGCCCCCTCCCTCTGGAACTCACTCCCCCAACCCATCAGAGACTGCACTGACCTCACCACCTTAAAAAAACTCACCTCTTCAATCTGGCTTTTAAGGTGTGATTGTTTTGTATTATTTGACTTTAACTATATATATTTATTTGTTGTTCTTTTCTTTTCACTATATCTGTAAAGCGTCTTTGAGCACCTATAAAAGCGCTAACAAAATAAATCTATTAATATTATTATTAAACAAATATATATATATTTGGATTTCTATTGCATTTTTGTTATATTTTCACTGTTGTGGGCTGAGGCATTGTGCTTCCATCATGGAATGTCAGTTAATCTTTTACTATTTGTAGATAGAACTGTTGTAAAATGTGTCTTTATGTTTATTTTCTTGTTCCAAGGGCGTTATGACTTGCATCTGCCACTATATGTCTGTCAAACTTGCCAGCAGCAGTGGACCCCCGACTTGAAAGTCCTCCTTAAGAGTGGATACTGGCCAGTCTGTATTTCCACACTTTACACCTTGGACCTCCTGAGCTCCTTTGAAGAGCTCAAGGTGATCTCTCCGGGATTCTCCAGACAGGCCTTTACAAATCTGCTGGAGCATCACACAATGTGTGGAGGAAGAGTACGTGTAAATATTCTTTACCATATTATAACATTATAACATTTCTGTAAACAGATAAAAACACAGCAATATATGTAATTATCTTCCAGTCTTGTCAACGGAGATGCAGCGCAGTTTTCTGGAGTTCTCCTATGCGTCGTATGAGGAAGACCAGCTCTGCTGTGGTGCTCCTTTCATCTGCCCTACCTGCACGCCAGAGATGTTCGCTGTTTCTGCCGATGGAAACAGGAAGCTCCATCACTTTCGGCGAAGTGGAAGGTGCTGTTTTTACAATGTTGTTATTTTACTTTTTTCTATTACTGTTTATATTTCATGGATATATTTTCTTATCTTTTTTCCCTTAGTACTGATGACAGCGCCTTTTTTAATGGGCTCTTCCTAGCAGAAGACAGAGCGGTGACTGCATTTGTCGATAAATTACAGAGATCACTGAAAAATTTAAGTTTTTATTCGTCATTTGACCACAAAAATACCCATGTATATCCAACCTAGACTCTCTTCAAATTTAGCTACTTCTCCTTACCATCTACTCCAAAATCAGATAATTAGAACAAATGGTATAGATTGTGATTCCATTGCTTTTAATTGATTTGTCATGATGTAATGCATGTCCTAGACCAGTGGTTCTCAAACTTTTTTCAATAATGTACCCCCTTTGAAAAAAAAAATTCAGCCAAGTACCCCCTGATCAGTGCAAAAACTATTTGTTAAGGAGAAAATGACTATATAAAGAGGTACAATAAAGTGCTGCACCATCAGTGTCTGATGTATCAAAACAACAACATTGTAACTGAGAAACTATAGGTTACTTACGTAACCCCAAGTCTCAGAGTAACATGAAGTGAGATGTCTCACTATGGGATGCGCCTCAACGCGTATGCAAACAGAAGCATCAATCTCATTACGCCAATCCTGATTGGCTGGTGATCTTGACGTCTACGTCAGGGAATCCACCCACCCTTTAAGTAGCTTGCGCTACGTCGTAGCGTCATTCAAAATAAGCACCTCTTCTCGCTTCGCCTTAGCAAGAAGGGCCGTCTGGTGAGACATCTCACTTCATGTTACTCTTAGACCTGGGGTTACGTAAGTAACCTATAGTTCTCATTCATAACACTCGGTTCGATGTCTCACTATGGGATATTGAAACTCCCGTATTGCTAGACATGCTTATCTCGAACATCACCAAAACAACCAGAACTTAACAGGTAGAACCCTGTCTCGACACGGGGCCCAGCACTGTGCGGGCCACACTTGGAGCAGGGATATCTAGCCTGTAAAAGCGAACAAAAGTGAGCGGTGAGGACCAGCTCGCTGCTGCACAAATGTCTTGGATGGAAACACCCTTGAACAAAGCCCAGGATGTAGCCAGTCCACGAGTAGAATGAGCACGCAGGCCCGTTGGTGCTTGCAAACCCTGACTCGTATAAGCCAGGGCAATCGCTTCCACAATCCAGTGGGAGAGCCGTTGCCTGGTAACGGGCTTGCCCTTATGAGGGTTAGCCCAGGATACAAAGAGTTGGTCATTGCATCGAAACTCTTTTGACCTGTCCATATAGGTGCGTAAAGCACGGACTGGGCACAGCAAATTCGGCCGCTGTTCCTCAGAGGAACACAGTGGCGGAGGAAATGCCTCAATGTCAATGGGGGTACATGAGCCAACCACCTTAGGTACAAAGGCAGGGTTGGGCTTCAACAACACTCTCGTTTGCCCCGGGGCAAACTGAGTGCATGAAGGATGTACAGAGAGCGCATGAATGTCACTGACTCGCTTGGCAGATGCCAGAGCCAGTAACAACACTGTCTTCAGTGACAGGTGTTTCATGTCAGCTTCTTCCAGGGGTTCAAATGGAGGTCGAGTGAGCCCATCTAAAACCACTGCCAAGTCCCATAAGGGCACCAGTGACCTGGAAACAGGGAGGAGCCTGCGAGCCCCTTTCATAAAACGGCAGACCAAGGGATGTTGGCTAGCCGTCTTTCCCTCAAAGCCCACATGGCATGGAGCAATAGCAGCCAGGTACACTTTGATCGTAGAGAAAGCTCTGTGTTTATCAATAAGGTCCTGTAGAAATGATAGAATCACCCTGACAGGACATTGAAAAGAGATGTGTCCTTTTTTAAGGCACCACTCCTCAAACACCCTCCACTTACAGTCATAGAGGGACCTGGTGGAGGAAGCTCTTGCACTCTGAATAGTGTTTATCACCTTCTGAGGGAGTCCCACTGTATTCAGGTTATACCACTCACGGGCCAGGCCCATAGTGCCAAGCGCTCTGGGTGTGGGTGAAAAATCGTCCCCCCGCCTGAGACAGTATGTCCCTGCGTAGCGGGAGCTGCCACGGCTGCCCGCACAGCAGCTGATATATCTCCGCCAGCCAGTACATTGCAGGCCAGTGTGGATCTATTAGGATCAGTGTGTGGCGTTGTTCTCTCACTCTGGCCAGAGTTGGGGGTATCAGAGCCAGGGGTGGGAACGCGTACAGAAGGACCGGAGGCCAAACATGTGCGAGCGCGTCCACGCCTAACGGTGTGTTTGAATTGCGCATTGAAAATAACAGCTGACATTGAGCGTTTTCTTTTGATGCGAACAGATCCACCGCGGCCCGGCCGTAACGCACCCACAGCTGACTCACAATTATTGGATGTAGAGTCCAGTCTGCATATAGTGGTGCACCTCTGGACAGCAGATCTTCCCCGGGGTTCATCACTCCTGGTACGTGCCTCGCTCTCAGAGAGAGGAGACGTCCGCAGCTCTATAAGATCAGTTTGCGATGTTGCGATGTTGTGGTCGTGTTGTCTGTCCTCACGAGGACATGATGTCCTCTGAGAAAAGGCAGAAAGCGTTTCAGGGTGAGGAACACCGCTAAAAGCTCCAGATAATGTATGTGTGACCGTTGGAGGTCTCTGCTCCAGAGACCCCTCATAGGTCGACCTTCGTATATACCCCCCCAGCCCGTCAGACATGCGTCTGTGGTGACCACCTTCCGTGATAGGACAGCACCCATAGGCACGCCCCGTACTAGAAAAGTTAGGTGCAGCCAGTGGCGCAGTGCCATTATGCATTTCATAGTGACCATCACTCTCCGCGCGCCATGACGCACAGGGTCCAGTCTGAGGGCAGCTACCCAGCGCCGAAACTCCCTCATGTGTAAGCGTCCCAGTCGTAACACCAGGATGGCTGACGCCATGAGCCCCAGTAACCGCAGACATGATCTGAAGAGAACATATTTGCATGGCTGGAAATGAGCGAGGCAAGCCCTGAAGGCTTTGTAGTGGACATTTTTGTTATATCCTTATATACTTAAACCAAATGCTTCTCATTTCCTGAGATGTGCTTTCTTTCTTCCTTTCCATCTCTCCTTTGGGTTTATTCTCAGGCGCTTCAAGGCCACAGAGCTGCTTTGGCTACTGGGAGACTCACACACAGTCACACAAGAACTTCCCTACTCTGAGAACCGTTATGCTATCTACAGCTCAAGGACAGAAGGTGTCTAATAACAATGTTAAAAGGCTCGTCGGGAAGGGTTTCAGGAGCCACTCCACACTGGGCGAATCACTTCTGGGATCCTACTTTTGCCCGCCGAGTGGATTTAGCACGAGAGGGAGCAACTCTTGCAGAGATAAAGAGTCGGAAGTGTGGTCCCGGCTCTCCTCTCGCCGCCCTTCTCGCCGCTCCTCACACCGCTCCTCTTGCCGCGCCTCTCGCCGCTCCTCTCGCCGCTCCTCTTGCTGCTCCTCTCGCCGCTCCTCACACCGCGTATCGCTGCTCCTCTCCGCGCCTGTGCTACCGGCGGAGATGTAAAGTGGATTAAATAGCCGGTGTAACGCGGTGGGATTACCTTCTCTACTCTGCTGTGCTGCTATAGCTGAGGCCTGGTTCCACCTTGCTCCGGGAACAGCGTGGATACTGTTGTGCTGGACTGGGAGAATGGCGGGTGTCGTGTTTCTGCTGTGCCTTTTCTTGGCTGTGCTGGACAAGGAGAAGATCGCTAGTCGTCCTGAACAATCTACTGGATTCGGGTATGTTCTGCCGCCCGCAGTGGACATCCCCTGTACAGTTTCGGAGGTGTTGCACAAACAATTGCTGGTTGCACTGTCGCGGACATTCATTTCGGAAAATGTTTGTCTTTCTCACATGCCTGCCACGATGGTCCTTCAGAATTGTTTTTTAAACTCTAATCTCACTTTCGCGAAGTTTGCTGGTGACTCTAGAACAGCTGACAATGTATGTGTGTTGATTAAGAGGAAAAGGTGCTTGGTATTTTTATTGTTGTTACTATCAGAAAATGTACAGCCAAATCCGGGTCCACTGAGCAGTATTAGTCAAATAGCTACTCCTGCTGATTTTATATCTAGATCTGGGCTAGGTTTAATTCATTTAAATGTGCGTAGTCTGTTACCTAAATTAGATTTTGTCCGTATTTGGGCGAGTTCGACTGATGCTGATGTCATTGTCTTATCAGAAACGTGGCTAGATAAATCCATTTTGGCCTCTGACATTTACATAAATGGTTACAGTGTATGTCGTACTGACCGGCCTAAAAAAGGTGGTGGCGTTGCCATTTATGTGAAAAATAAGTTTTGTGTAACTAATATGGTTTCCAAATCTGTTAGTAAACAGCTAGAATTTTTAGCCGTGAATATTGAGGTAACAAAGGGTCAACAGGTCATGGTGGTGGGCTGCTACAGGGCTTCTTTGGCTAAACTGTTATCGCAACTTTCCTACAAGGAAATAGTGCTGCTTGGTGATTTTAATTGGGACTGGTTAACTTCTGTGTCAGAGGATTTTAAAAACCTGTGTACCTCATTGAATTTTACCCAGATTATAGACAGTCCTACTCGCCCAAATATTAAGTCCCCAAATAAATCCTCCTTAATTGATCTAATTTTAACAAATGTTCCACATAAATACTTATCTGTGGGAGTATTTGCTAATGATGTGAGTGACCATTGTGTTGTAGCCATAATTAGGGACACTAAGGTCCAAAAGGTTAAACCACGTATCATCACAAAGAGAGACAAAAAACACTTTGTGGAGCAGGGTTTTGTGCATGATCTGTTTGATTTTGATTGGGGTAGAATCAATTTGTGTGCTGATGTAGAAACTGCATGGTCTTATTTTTATCTTGGTTTTATGAAAATTATAGATAGACATGCACCTCTGCGTAAATTTAGAGTGAAGGGACGAAACAATCCCTGGTTTTCTGCTGAGCTGTCCAGTCTCCTTCATGAGAGAAATAATGCTTGGGCTAAGGCTAGGAAATCAGGCTCAGAGATAGAATGGCTACGTTTTAGGCAGCTAAGAAATAGCTTCACATCTCAAATAAAAAGTCAATCAAAGTACTATTTGTCGGTTACCACAGAAAACCTGAATAACCATAGGACATTTTGGAAAGCCATAAAATCGATTTCCACTGGTGATATCCCAAATGAGCTACCTCCGTGCCATACCACAGCATCTGGCACTATATCAGACAGGGCTACTATGCTAAATTGCTTTAATGAGCATTTTGTGTCTTGTGGCTCTCTGTTTGGCTGTGTGGCTCCTGTGAACGCTCCAATCCTTGACTCTGAACAATGTGGTCTGGAAAACCCTTTCAGTTTTACTCCTTTAACTGTTGGTATTGTTCATGAAGCATTATCCAAGTTAGATCCTAGGAAACCGGCTGGCCCGGACAACGTAGAACCTTTCTTTTTAAAGATAGCTGCAGATTTTATTGCTCCACCTCTTACTTCTCTTTTTAACCTCTCCCTCAGCACGAACACAATTCCAAAAGTATGGAAGTCTGCTTATGTCTTGCCTTTACTGAAAGGAGGTGAGGCAACTATTTTAAATAACTATAGGCCAATCTCTAAATTGTCAGTTCTGGCTAAGGTTCTTTAACGCCTAGTGAGTGAACAAGTAAAGGAGTTTTTATGTATAAATGATATCCTGTCTAAACATCAGTCAGGATTCAGAAAGAAACACAGCACCATCACTGCCACGATGAAAGTGGTAAATGACATTACTACTATTTTAGATAATAAGCAGAGTTGTGCAGCTCTGTTTATTGACCTTTCCAAAGCGTTTGACACCGTTGATCATTGCATTTTAAAGCAGAGGCTACTCAGTATTGGCCTATCCAGCCTTGCAGTGGGGTGGTTTGTGAACTACCTCTCTGAAAGGTCCCAATGTGTTCATTTTGATGGACTGTCTTCTGAATGGTTAAACATTTCTAATGGTGTACCACAAGGTTCTGTTTTAGGACCACTTTTATTCTCCATATATATTAACAGCGTAGGTGATAATGTGGATGAAGCTACTTTACATTTTTATGCGGATGATACTGTGATGTACTGTGCAGGTCCCTCCATTCAGGAGGCTGGTGTTAAATTACAGGCTGTTTTTAACACTATTCAGACTCAGCTCTCTGAATTAAAGCTTCTTTTAAATGTGGATAAAACCAAGGTAATGCTCTTTTCAAAAGCTAAAAAGACACCAGAGCCTGTTTTAGATATTGTAACTACGCAAGGAACAAAACTTGAAGTTGTTGCCTGTTACAAATACCTTGGTATCTGGCTTGATGATTGTCTTTCTTTTAAACTTCATGTCAATAACCTGCTTAAAAAACTGAGGGTTAGGCTAGGTTTCTTTTTCAGAAACAAGTCCTGTTTCTCGCTTGAGGCCAGGCAAAGGCTAGTCACTGTGACCTTTTTACCTGTGCTGGACTATGGGGATTTGTTGTATATGAATGCACCTGCCAATTACCTGAGCAAATTTGATGCTGCGTATCACAGTTCTCTGAGATTTGTCACAAATTGTAAAGCGCTTACACATCACTGTACACTGTATACCAAGGCAGGTTTACCATCACTCTCTGTACGGAGGCTCAGTCATTGGTACACGTTTATCTATAAAGCTTTGTTGGGTAAAGTCCCGTATTATATCTGCTCTCTGATAACACAGAGAGTTGCAAGCAGCTATTGTCTGAGGTCACATGATGTAGTCTTGTTAGATGTGCCAAGAGCAAGGACTGTCTTCGGTAAGACAGCTTTTATGTGCGCAGCTCCACTTGCTTGGAACAATCTTCAGCAAGAATTGAAACTGAGCAATCTCATTCCTCTGCATGTTTTTAAAGCTAGGGTAAATGAAATGCTTGCTGATACAATGGGCACTTGTAAATGTCTATAACTATGTATCCTGTAAATATAATGTATAATGTCCTTTATTGTTTTATGTTTCATGTGGAATCTATATGCTGCAGGTCTCCCTTGAAAAAGAGATCTATGATCTCAATGGGACCAATCTGAATAAATAAAGGTTTGAAATGAAATGAAATGTGCCCGTGTGAAGACAGATTTATAACGTTCCCACTCTTTTTCTATATAAGCTCTGCTATCACATTGTACTGCGCACACTCTCGCAGACTAGTCTATGCTCTGTGAGACTTGTGTCTATTTTTTATTGTATCATGTATTTGAAGCTTCAAATAAATAACCACAAAGACAGCTCTGTTCGATTCACCATTGATGTGTTTTGATCACTTTGACTTGTACTCTCCAGCCGTGTTGGGTCCTAGATTTCCATAACAAGTGGCGTTGTCGGCAGGATCTCTGCAAGTTCGATTGGGGACACCTCCGGACGCTGGTGGTTGCTAGCTCCAGGATCCTCGGATCCTCCTCTACCTCGACAGAAACCGTACGGGACGAGAAGACCAGCGCTGGGGGGTGGAACCGATTGACTTCACGAGATCCAACGAACTCAAAGGGCTTTCAATACTCGGTGAGATGTACAGTCTAAATTGTTTAAAGTTAAACGTAATTAAACTCGACATGACATTTATGAGAGGGACCGCTCGAAAGTAGGATATTTGGGATATCCGTCGTGATTTGGGATTACGATCAGTTTTTGTGTGATTTGTACTGAGAAACAAATATCACATCATCGACGGATGAAAAAATAGTGTTTTGGTAACACGGGTGTTTTGGTAACACTTAAAGACTTTGTTATGGGAGCAAAGAAGAGTAGGGGGTTTGTACACCCTCCTGAGGGTCCGATTGTGGATGTCATGCGAGCAAAATATGGTGAGGACAGTCTGTCTAAATTAAATATATGGACGGAAATGTTCGGATTTCCTAAGGAAGGTTCTTTGAGTAAATTAAAAATCAAGAACCTAAAGAATAAATTACAAGAACATGAAGATGGAATGAAGGGTAAAAATAAAGTTAAAGTAAAAGACTTATAGAAAACTGGACACTCACAGAAAGTGTTTATAATACTGGGGAGTAAAAAAAAGGCAGTTGGCCTTGGGCATTAAAGAAAATATTAAGGTTGAAGATGAATGTGAAGAAAAGAAGGAAAATACATTATTTCCAAAAGACATGTAAACCCCAGACATCTCTGTGTCCTTCCATTGCAGGCCTGAATGACCTCTCCTCGACTCTGGGTATCCCTTCCCTCCTCCGGCGTACAACCCTGGCAATCCGGTTGGCACACCTCAACCACCTCCACCGCCACTACAAGCCCCAGCCATGCAGTCAGCGTCAACTCCAAGCTCGTCCACCCCCATCAGGCCCAAGTAGATGGGGACAACAGCGAGATAAACAAACCCGATGCCCTAGGAGACCAAGCAGGTGTTTGGGAAACACACCTCAGTAATGCCTTTCTCAACGGACTCACAGCCACAGCGCAAGCAAAATGCTGGCCGCTCACAATACCGAGGGAGAGGCAGAGGAGGTTTCCGAGGCAGAGGACGAGAAGCAAGACCTTAATTTGACGAAAGATGTTTCAAGTGTTGAACATTGGATGATGGGACTGCTCACAGAACACTGGCAGTGGAGGCAGAGGGGGACAGCAAGGACGGGGCCACCATTCACAAAGACTGACCTACACCAGATGGGGAGGAAGGTGTGCCAACCGGAGCGAGACGGAAATTCAGCCAGCAGCATCTAACCAGGGAAGTGACACACACACACACACACGCATCATACATGCTATTGAGAAATTAGAAGAATTAGAGAACATGTCTGTGGTTAAAGAGGGTACATATTTGAAATATGACAGTGAATGTTTGCATTAAGAAATGTCCCACACTGACTTTGGCAGTCATGGGTGTTGATGTTACATTTTTGGTTGATTCTGGGGCTACACATTCAGTGGTAAAAAAGGGCAGATTTTCCTGAATGCAAATGTAGTGATAGATTTATTCACTCAATAGGAGCTGGGTAACTGTAAAGGAGAAGTTTCTGTACCACTTCAGAGTAAAGATAACGGTGATGACAGTCATCCATTCCCACATCAGTAAAAAACAGTTATTTTATCATCTGTCTGCCCAACACATTTACTGGGCAGAGATCTGATTCTCCGGTTCGGCTTGGACTTCATTTTTCCACAAATGAGGGTCTTAAAGTCCGACAGACATCTCCTACGATGGTTCAAAAAACTGTCATTTGATGATAAATAACTGGTGAATGTGTATCAATAGTAATAGCTGCTGACATATCCTGATTCTCAGGCGTTGTTGCGTTTGACTGATCAACGTGTTTTTCCACCTGCTGTGTGGAGGCTTCTCATTTGCATTGTACTGCTAACGTGTGTTTAGAGTATAGGTGAGGTCTTGATCAGGGTTTCCGCTAGGATTTTTTCTCGCCGGTCAAATGTCCGGGCAGAATTTATTTTACCGGACTAATTTGAAACTTACCGGTCATATTTCAATAATAATAATAGTTGTGTAGCAGAGTTTCCGTTAGCAGGTAATTACCGGACTATGAGCAGATATGCTTCAGTTTAAAACTCAGTTCACGGGCTCATTTTTATATTGCTTCAGTTTATAATCGTAACCGATCGAAAAATTCAGATTCATTTTTCAATAAATGATTCCACAAACAACAAACAACATAATTATTACATTCAAACAAACTACTTGTAGTAGATAACGTACATTATTCAGAAGTTTATATCAACTTTGAATAATAACACGGGAGAAACGGATCCTCTCCCTCCCTCTCTCTCTCCTGACAGCACGTCAGTTTCTCATGCAGCTCGCTAAACAGAGGGCGGGGCTTCAGGTGATCCTGCAGAGCTGCGTGTCTCGGTCAGACCCAGCAGCTGATCTGATCTCTCTCTCGCGTCCGGTTACACTTCACTCGCGTTTATGTCCATATCGATCAGATCCAGCTCTCCTGATCGGCCTTCACAGAGAGCACCGATCAAACTATTAAGAGTGAATATCGGCCGATAATGACCGGCGGCCGATCGATCGGAGCCTCCCTAATTATTACCAGACATTTTGACCGTCAGGTTTTGAATTTACCGGTTTTTTATAAATTTTACCAGCTAAAAACCGGTAATTACCGGCTAACGGAAACCCTGGTCCTGATAATTTATTCCGGTAAATTACTCTGACCTCACTAATTGACCTGACCGAAGTTACTGAGTCTATGTAAGTTTACTGCTTGGCTCAGATCCACCAACGTCAGCAAGATCTCATCTCTATTAACTCCCCGAAGAACCAGGTTCAATTAACTGCTGTTTCTATTCAGACAACTCTTTTTAATCTGTTTAAGCGATCCCGAAGGATTTTGGTATCAGTAAATGGGGTGTGTTCCTACCTAAACGTGTGTGTGGCAGGGTGCAGTCTTACCTTTGAAGCAGGAGAGGAGAGCACAGATGTCCTTTAAGTTGTCCCAGTCCAAAAGGTGGGATCAGTTTATTTGAAGAAAAATAGGTCCAAACTAATACAGGGTTTTTACCTTCTCTCTTTACAACATTATAATCATACTAAACAAAAAATGATGCTGTGATCATGTTCAAACATGAAACTTTAATTCACAGTCTTACATTTATTACCAAAATGTTTCACTTCAACTGCCCAATTCAGTTGTGACATTTAAAATCTCCCGATAGAATTTAGAGGCATTTCCTCATAAAAAGACTGGTGATAATAAAAAGCACATTCAACTTTTCATTCACGAAATCAATTCACATCGATTCCATACCTATCCCACCGTTTTCGGAGGCAGTTCCTCACGGAGGCAGGTACTAATACTCAAAAACCCATACCTATCCCACAGTTTTCGGAGGCAGTTCCTCACGGAGGCAGGTACTAATACTCAAAAACCCATACCTATCCCACAGTTTTCGGAGGCAGTTCCTCACGGAGGCAGGTACTAATACTCAAAAACCCATACCTATCCCACAGTTTTCGGAGGCAGTTCCTCACGGAGGCAGGTACTAATACTCACAAACGCTTCTTCCATCAAATCATTCCATTCAGCATTCAAAGAAATTCACTCAGCATTCCAACCAAGAAATTCAAGAGATATTTACCAAGTTTGAGAGAACCTTACCGAGAGCTATTAACCCAGCTCTGAAGGACAGAGCTTACCAGGAGAGAGTATACCAGGGGTTTCTGTTAAGAATGTCACGAGGCTCAGGACCCAAATGCACAACACCAGAAACAGATCAGAATTAACAAGGTCTTTTAATTAAGGTCAAAACACAAAACGCTCACTTGGAGGATCAAAAACTCTAAACCAAAAAAACATCTACATGACTATCAAAAATATACTTCACACGATCAAGGGATGACTGGCAGGCTTGACGAGACAAGACGAACTGACACAAGACAAAGGGAGACGCAGACTATATATACACACACTAGGTAAGGGGACACAGGTGGCAACAATTAAGGGAGGGGCTGACAATCACACTGGTGGGAAAAACACACCAGGGCAAGAATGCTCTGAAACGAGAGGGAAAGGTTATTACAAAATAAAACAGGAAATCACAAGACGAGGCAAAAGACAAAAGGACTGAACTAAATAAATTAACTTAACACAACTGTCTAGACACCACAGTACCCCCTCCTTTACGGACGGCTCCGGACGGCCCAGCGAGTTCAGGATGGCTTTTGTAAAAATCCTTTATCAGGTTCTGGTCCACGATGAAGCTAGACGGGATCCATTCCCGCTCTTCCGGTCCATAACCCTCCCAGTCCACTAAAAACTGCTGACCCCTTCCTCGTTTTCTGACCTTCAGCAGACGCTTGACAGTGTAGACCAGACCTCCATCTATGAGCCTGGGAGGAGGGGGGGGGGGCTTGGAAGCGGGAACCATTTTGCTTTCCTTGACCGGCTTGAGTTTGCTTACGTGGAATGTTAGATGGACTCTGAGTGATCTAGGCAGGCGCAAACGAACAGACACAGGGTTAATACACTTTTCCACAGTGAATGGGCCTACAAATCTTGGTGCCAGCTTCCTAGAGACTACGTTCAGGGGCAAGTCTCTGGTGGATAGCCACACTTTCTGACCCGATCTGTACACAGGTGCAGGACGGCGATGCCGATCAGCCGCTTTTTTCATGCGGGCCGAAGTCCTAAGGAGGACCCGACGTGCTGAAGCCCAAATGCCATGACAGCGCCTGACCAGTGCGTGTGCCGAGGGAACCATGACTTCTTTCTCTGTCTCGGAGAACATGGGAGGTTGGTAACCGTAGACGCACTGGAACGGGGTCAATCCGGTGGCAGAGGTAGGCAATGAGTTGTGGGCGTATTCTACCCACGTGAGGTGTTTACTCCAAGATGCTGGGTTTTGGGACACCAGGCACCGGAGGCAGGTTTCCAGTTCTTGATTCAGTCTCTCCGTTTGTCCATTTGATTGGGGATGGTAGCCGGAAGAGAGGCTGACAGAGGCCCCGATTAGGCTGCAAAACTCCCTCCAGAAACGGGAGACAAACTGAGGACCCCGGTCTGACACGATGTCCCTGGGAAAACCGTGGAGACGACAAACATGGTGCAACAACACTTCAGCCGTTTCTTTGGCCGATGGCAGTTTAGGCAAAGCAATAAAATGTGTCATTTTAGAGAATCTATCCACCACCGTGAGGACGGTGGTGTTACCTTTGGATTCTGGCAGTCCGGTGACAAAATCCACTGAGATGTCGGACCAGGGCCGACTGGGGATAGGCAGCGGCCTGAGCAGACCCATCTGGGGCCTGGAAGAGGTCTTATTCCTGGCGCAGATGGTGCAGGCGGCCACATACTCCTTGACATCCTTCTCCATAGATGTCCACCAGAACCGTTGCTTGATGACGTACATGTTTTTTTTTACCCCAGGATGGCAGGTGAGCAGCGAGGTGTGAGCCCATTGAATGACTTTAGGACGCACAGTTTGAGGAACAAACAACCTATTTGGGGGGCAACCCCTAGGTGTCGGGCTCTCACCGTTAGCTCGTTTCACCTCTGTTTCTATTGGCCAAGTTACCGCTCCAACCACACAGTTTAGTGGAAGGATGAGCTTTGGTTCCTTTGCCGAGGGTTCAGGATCAAAAACACGAGAGAGTGCATCTGGCTTGACATTTTGTGAACCGGGTCTAAATGACAAGGAAAAGTTAAAACGAGTGAAGAACAAAGCCCATCTTGCCTGACGTGAGTTCAGTCTCTTAGCTTTTCGGATGTACTCAAGATTTTTATGATCCGTCCAGACTATGAATGGTTGCTCTGACCCCTCCAGAAAGTGTCTCCATTCCTCAAGCGCTGTTTTGACTGCCAAAAGTTCTCTGTTGCCTACATCATAGTTGCGTTCAGCAGGTGTTAACTTACGTGACAGAAAATCACATGGGTGAAGTTTGCTGTCCTTGGCTGAACGTTGTGACAACACAGCCCCAACTCCATCATTGGAAGCATCCACCTCCACCACAAACTGCCGTAGTGAATCAGGAGTGATGAGAACAGGAGCAGAGGTAAACCGTCTTTTCAATTCCTGGAAAGCTTTGTCGGCCTGTAGAGTCCACAAAAACTGAACATGGGTTGAGGTGAGTGAGTGGAGAGGTGCAGCTATGGAGCTAAAATGTCTTATGAAACTTCTGTAGAAGTTAGCAAAACCGAGAAATTGTTGTACCTTCTTCCTGTTGGTGGGTGTGGGCCAATTTGCGACAGCACTGACCTTGCTTGGATCCATCTTGACCTGGTCCGGAGCAATGATGAAGCCCAGGAATGAGACAGTGGTCTTGTGAAATTCACATTTCTCCGCCTTCACGAATAGTTGGTTTTCCAGAAGGCCTTGGAGGACCTAGTGGACATGCTGAACATGGGACTCTTCATCAGGAGAGAATATCAATATATCATCCAGGTAGACAAACACAAAATGATTCAAATATTGTCTGAGCACATCATTCACAAGAGCCTGAAATACAGCAGGAGCATTAGTTAGCCCAAATGGCATTACTAAGTATTCATAGTGGCCACTGGGGGTATTGAATCCAGTCTTCCATTCGTCCCCCTCCCTTATCCTGACCAAGTGATAGGCATTCCTCAAGTCAAGTTTAGTGAAGATCTTAGCTCCTTTTAACAGTTCAAAAGCAGTGGAAATGAGGGGGAGAGGGTACCTGTTTTTTACCGTTATATCATTTAGGGGAGAGTAGTCTATGCAGGGTTGGAGGGATCCGTCTTTTTTACCCACGAAGAAAAATCCGGCGCCAGCAGGAGATGACGATGGACGAATGAGGCCCGCCTTCAGAGATGAGTCAATGTAATCCGTCATAGATTGTCTTTCAGGACCAGAAATTGAGTATAGACGTCCCTTGGGAATGGGGGCACCCGGTAGTAAGTCAATTGCACAGTCATAAGGTCGATGAGGAGGCAACGTAGAGGCCCGAGTCTTACTGAAAACCTCCCTCAGGTTGTGGTAACAGGAGGGAACATTGGGCAGGTCTGGTAAGTCAGAGGCATGGTCATGAGTTACTTCCTTCGTCTCCACCTCACTACCTAAAGTAACCCTTCCTACAGACAGCCCTTCAACTTCTCCTGGTGAAACCAAACATGTATGGTTACATTCTCTTCCCCACCCCTTCACCCTACCAGAACGCCAGTCAATGTGAGGGTTATTTCATTTCAACCATGGGAAGCCTAAAATCATAGGGTGTTGTGCGGAGTCGAATAAATGGAATGTCATGAATTCTGTGTGGTTGTGATTTATGATAACCTGGATGGGTTCTGTGTGGTGAGAGACTTGAAACAATAATCTTCCATCAAGGGCACTGGCATTTAAAGGTTGAGCTAAGGGCATGGTGACAATGTTCAAGCTTTTGGCAAAATTCCAGTCCATAAAACTTTCGTCTGCTCCTGAATCAATGAGAACCTTCTGTGTTAAGGTGTTCTTACCTAATTTTACTTGGAGAGTAGTCAGAAGTTAGTCGGCTCACCAGCGCCCTCCTCTTGCCTGGGGAGCCCCGTCTTTTAGTGAGCAAGCGGCCATCAGGTGTCCACGATGCCCGCAGTAGAAACACAGGCCCTGGCGGAGGCGCCGTTCCCGCTCCTCCAGTGAAAGTCTTGCTCGGCCAAGTTGCATGGGTTCCTCTGATGTGGTGGATGGCGTTGTCAAAGGAGACCCCTGGAAATGAATCCTCCCCCATCCGGATGCCACGAGGAGGCCCCCTGGAGCTTGGTGAACGAACTGCAGGATGTTCTCTTTCTTTTTGTCTATCCCAGAGCCTATTATCTATTCGTATAGCCAGAGCAATCACAGAGTCTAAATCTTCTGGAAGATCTAATGGGACTAAGTGATCTTTGACAAGGCCTGAAAGTCCATTTACAAAGGCGTCCAGCAAGGCCAGATCATTCCAGCCACTGTCTGCTGCTATTGTCCTAAACTCTATGGCATAATCAGACACTCTTTGATTTCTTTGCTTGAGTTGGACTAGAGCTTTAGCCGCTTCTCTCCCTGGTGCTGTACGATCAAAAATCTTTTTAAGGGAATCAGTAAACAGTCCAAGTAATCTGCAAAGGGGAGAGTCTCTAGCCCATTCTGCTGTAGCCCATGCTGCTGCTCTACCAGTCAAGTGTGTTATCATGAAAGCTATTCTAGACTGGTCTGTTGGAAAAGCAGAAGGCTGATGTTGATAATGCAGGTCGCATTGGACTAAAAAAGGACGACAGTCACCTGAGTCACCGGAGAATTTCTCTGGAGATGCGAGACGAGAGCATGAAGAAGGAGTAGGTCCTGGGATCACAGGATTCACAGCCTCAGGCAGGGGTGCAGCCGCGGAAACAGTTTGAGATCCAGCTTCCAGGTGGGCAAGGACACGAACAAGCTGATCTGCCAGGTGGTTTACTTGGCTGTTCACAGATGTTTGGAAGCTTTCTTGACGACCACTCAATTCTCTCACTCCCTGGTCAATTGATTTCAGCTGATCGTCATGCTGAGACAAAAGCGTGCCTTGTGAGCGCAGAGCTGCTCTGAACCTGTCTGGGTCGGCTGGGTCCATTCTTTGGTCAGTTCGTACTGTTAAGAATGTCACGAGGCTCAGGACCCAAATGCACAACACCAGAAACAGATCAGAATTAACAAGGTCTTTTAATTAAGGTCAAAACACAAAACGCTCACTTGGAGGATCAAACACTCTAAACCAAAAAAACATCTACATGACTATCAAAAATATACTTCACACGATCAAGGGATGACTGGCAGGCTTGACAAGACGAACTGACACAAGACAAAGGGAGACGCAGACTATATATACACACACTAGGTAAGGGGACACAGGTGGCAACAATTAAGGGAGGGGCTGACAATCACACTGGTGGGAAAAACACACCAGGGCAGGAATGCTCTGAAACGAGAGGGAAAGGTTATTACAAAAATAAAACAGGAAATCACAAGACAAGGCAAAAGACAAAAGGACTGAACTAAATAAATTAACTTAACACAACTGTCTAGACACCACAGTTTCCCCCTCTCTCCCCCCGAAAATCCAAAAAAGCCAGTCTTTATATGCTCAAAAAACCGGATAGAAAACCCACAAACACCTCCTCTATACCCAACCAACATATTCTATTGGCTCTGGCATAAGACACACCTTCCCAAGTTTGTGTAAAACAAAACATGACTAGACATATTCTATGACTATGACATAACCACCTTTTTGAGGCCTCAATGTGTTTCTCCTTAAGTCCGGAGCCCCCCTCCCTGCTGTGAGAGGAGAGGAAAGAAACTGCCTACTCTCTTATCAGTGACACCCATAAATCATTATAAGTCTTACACTCAATTTAACAAACCACTTGGTTTATACTGTAAATATAGAAAAGCATATAATATGAAGCATTTTCATTGTGGGTTATACAAGAATATAATTGATTATATTGTATTATAACTAACTTTCGTTTTAAGTATTCAACCTGTTATGGAGATCTCAACACGTGGTTGAAGGATCCGTGTAAATGCTATGATGAGAGTTTTCTGTTAGAATGTGTGAATGATGAGCTCATGTTTAAAACTATGTATTGGAGTTTGCTGGTTCTGTTACACTCACACTCACACCCACACCCACACAACACAAACTGTGTCAAATCCCAGGGGCGGTCCACACATTTCACTAGCCAGGGGCCCCACTGATAGATGGAGGGATTTGGGTCCAATCGTTAAAGATTGGGAGTCAGTCACTGATTGGGCACCTACACACACAGAATATGTCATGTACTCTATGTCACGTGACGTGTATCAAGTGAAAATGTACACGAACGTAGCCGCTCTGTGCACATTGCTGTTGGTTGAGGATGATGAGGTAATTCTCATATCTCTGAGCTTCCTGCCGCGCTTTCAGATGTGCCATACTCACTCTGGGCAGCTCACAGATATGACGTAGGTTTAATGTCCACGTTCCGTCCCGTACCCATTTAAACGTGAAGTTGTTGATGGCATTCGGCCAGTGTTTACCTCTCTGCTTAAACAAGGGGTCATTATTCCGTGTAACGATTCCAGTGTTTCCTGTCAAAAAGACAGAGACAAAACCTCCTGACGAGTGGAGATTTGTCCAGGATTTACGATGTAAATGCAGCTGTGCATGCACGCTCGTCCGGAATCCTTATCTGATTATTTCCCAAGTTCCAGCCTCTGCAACATTTTTACTGCCATAGATGTCTCAAATGCATTTTTTCAGTGTTCCGGTACACAAAGACAGTCCATTTTTGTTCACATTTGAATATAATGGTAAACCTTACACATTCACACATTTGTGTTAAGGCTAAATGGTAAATGGTAAAAAAACTCCAATATGTACAAAGAACAGTTACATTTTTGGGTCATGTCATTTCAGGAGAGGGGAAAGCGCTTTCAGATAAGCGTATTGCATCATTGGCTGCTCTGCCAAAACCTGTCACTAAGCGACAGATGATGTCATTCTTGCGTATGTGTTCATAACACACAGCTGTTGTTATGTTTGCTGTGATGTTACATTAGTCCGTTCTCTGCTTGTAATTATGCCGTTACAAGCTTCAAAGTTGTATTTATCATCTGAATTTGCCGAAACAAGTTTAATATTCTGAAAGCCAATACTTTGTTTATTCGAAAACAGATGAAAACAAACTGTCTTTTATATAACATGGAAGTTATACAAGTAAAACTACACGTTGCTTTAATCCCATGTAATTGTAGAATGAACACAGTCTTCCTTTGAAGATGTATAAGTCAGGTGTCTTGAGTAGTCAACATTACCTACAAATCATTGTACACATTAGTACATATTATTTTCCACTTGTTACCATTGTGAGTCTATTTGTATGCAGCTCTGTGTGATTTTGTAGCTACAATTCAGACTAATACACTACCAGAAGTGGAATAAGTACTCAGATATTGTACTTGAGTAAAGGAATAAGTACTCAGATCTTGTACTTGAGTAAAAGTAGAAGTACCAGAGTGTTACAGTAACAGTCCTGCATTCAAAAGGTTCCTCAAGTAAAAGTAGAAAAGTATTATCAGAATATAGTGAAAGTAAAGACAGTAATAGTAGTCGTTGTGCAGATTGGTCCATTTCAGAATAATATATATGATATATTTTATAATGATTGATCATGAAAGTGTTCTCAAAGCTGGTGAAGGTGCAGCTAGTTTGAATGGCTTTGTATTCTGCAGGGTAGCTTGTGGATTTACTCCAGGTGGAACTAAAGTCTGATTTAACACTTGATTATATTTCACATCATTCATCCACATCTGTGAAGTAACTAAAGGTATTACATACATGTAGTGAAGGAAAAGTAAACCATTTACCTCTGACTTATGTTCACTGCCAACCTAAAAGGACCTCAAAAAAATAGTAATCAATAATGTATTGAAAAGTTATTTGCTGATTGGTTTTTATATCGGCTCAGATAGGTTATATGGGAGGCCCAGTCTACGTACACTCTAAAAACAAATGCCTTGGCTTAACAAAGAAAATCAAGGCAATAGGTTGCATCGATGGTTATTGAGTTAAGACAACTTCTATTGAAATGTTGTTAAAGCAACAAAGTTATTTGAGAAAGGGGAGAAGGCTTTTCCTCTACAATCAGAGGTGTTTTCAATTACCACTTACTTAATAATTGGTAGCATAAACACAAGTTTTTAAGTTGATTACTCCGAAAGTTCCAACTTGTTTTACCGTATAATTTAAATGTAATCTTAAATTGTATTTACTTAATTACCACATGTTGAACATGAACACATGTTTTTAAGTTGACAACCATTTATAAATTAAGTTGCTCCAAATAATATTGTATTCAATAGGGTTTTTCTCTTAGCTTTTTCATGTTTTTGCCTTTAAAGAAATAAATTAATTGATTCCACAACCAAAATATTAGGCAATTCACTTTTTATTTTGTTTATTTCAACACATGATGTTTCAAAAGGAGAGACTTCATTTAGTTTGAACATTGCCTGAAGACGGTTGACGTACTTTCCATTGTGTGCACACCTAGACCGGACTTAAAAGACGTTCCTCTGACCAACGCTGACCTCATTTTGTATGTTGATGGGTCTGCCTCTCGCGACCAAGGGGGCACTAATCGGGTGGGTTTTTCTGTTGTTTCAGATTCTGCTGTACTCCATTCTGGACCACTTCCATGTCACCTATCAGCACAAGCAGCAGAGCTCATCGCACTAACTGAAGCCTGCACGTTTTCAGAAGGCAAAACCGTGACTATTTACACTGACTCACGCTAGGCTTTCGGGGTAGTACACGATTTTGGGGCTATTTGGAAGTGTAGACAATTTCTGAAATCTGATGGCAAACCAGTACTTAACCATGTACTGGTTGCAGGCTTACTAGACGCCATTCTGCTCCCATCTGAGGTTGCAGTCTGTAAATGTGCCGCACACGCAAGCAGTACAGACCCAGTTTCCCTAGGAAATGCGTCTGCTGACTCAGCCGCAAAGGCAGCTGCTCTGATTCCTCTCGCACCTCACGCACACTCATTTGTTAAAATCCCTGTCTCCTCCTTCACTGACAAAATGTCATCACTGACTTCCATGCAGCAGCTAGCTACGCCAGTTGAGAAGGCTCAATGGAAGGCTGCTGGGGCTGTTTTTGACCCAACCTCCAGCATCTGGGTGGGTCCAAATTAATTTCGCTAAGTTGACACATGGGTTGGATCATGTGTCAAAAGGAGGGATGTTAGAGTCTATCAATCAGGAGTGGTTCACAAGGGGGTTCACAGTAACAGCTCAAAAGCACTGTGAAGCATGCCTAATTTGCATTATGCAAAATTCTGGAAGACCAGTAAAGGTTACAGGACCCGGAGCACATCCACCTCCCACCAGGCCATTTGAGCACCTAATGCTGGATTTCATTGAGCTTAGCCCATCAGAGGGTAAGAAGCACTGTCTGGTGGTGGTCGACATGTGGTCCAAATGGGTTGAAGCTTTCCCAGTAAAAGCACAGACAGCAAATGCTGTGGCAAAGGCATTACTGAGGGAAATAATTCCTAGATGGGGACTACCAGACAAAATGTCTAGTGACAACGGTTCACATTTTGCCAATGAGGCCATTACGCAGATAGGAGAATACATGGGCATGGACATCAGAAAGCATTGTGCTTATCATCCACAGAGTGGGGGTGGGGTGGAAAGAGAGAACGGCACAATAAAAAACAAACTAGCAAAATCCTGTGCAGACACAGGTCTGTCATGGACACAAGCTCTGCCCATTGTGCTGATGTACATGTGGATGCGGAAAAGAACACGGAGTCAACTCAGCCCATTTGAAATCCTTTTTGAGGCTCCTCCACAGATTGGACTCAAGGCTCCAGGATGTCCTCTTCCCTCCACAACTTTGTGTGAGGATGCTATGTTGTCATATTGTGTTAACCTATCATCCACTTTAGCAGACATCCGACGTCAGGTAGCCGCAGCCTTGCCTACCCTTGCCTACCCTTGCCACTGGTCCGCTTCACCGCCTTCAACCCGGCGATTTCGTGCTGATCAAGGATTTCCGGAGAAAGAGCTGGAAATCCAATCGTTGGCAAGGTCCCTACCAGGTGCTTCTCGTCACCCAGACAGCGGTCAAGGTCGCCGAGAGAGCTACGTGGGTCCACGCCAGCCACTGCAAGGTCGTATCACAGGAAAGGAGAAACGGTGGAAGCAGACGACAACAAGTGACGTGTCCAAGTCACCAATAGAAGCAGACGACAACAAGTGACGTGTCCAAGTCACCAATAGAAGCAGACGACAACAAGTGACGTGTCCAAGTCACCAATAGAAGCAGACGACAACAAGTGACGTGTCAAAGTCACCAACAGAGATGACAACAAGTGACGTGTCCAAGTCACCAACAGAGATGACAACAAGTGACGTGTCCTAGTCACCACCAGCACCACACTTGCACTACATACACTACACACAAGGTGTCACGAGCGAGTGCCAGCTGAGTGGTTCCATATGCTCTCTGGTTCCTCGTTTGTGTTATCGGTGTGCTGAGTCTGACTGTCCGTGTCACGAAATCGACCGAGAGAATACACTCACACACACCACGGAACATTTCCCCCTCCTGATGAGGGCTCGGCTGGAGAGACGACGCAAGGCTTCCAGGCATTGCCCCCATTCATAATAGCCTCTAGGAACATGCTCATGCAGCACCAATTTGCTCTTGACCTTTTGTTCGCCTCAAAGGGTGGCCTGTGTCATGTGATCGGTGACTCCTGTTGCACTTACATTCCCGATGTCACCAAGAACATCACTGACACCGTGCTGCATCTCAACGACCTGTTAGCCGACATGAAAGCGGATGACATATCCAACGCAGGTGGCTGGGACTGGTGGTCCTGGCTTACATCAGGCGGGTGGGAAGCATGGCTGGCTAGGATAGTTACACCCCTGGCGATCATTTTTGGCCTATTAATCAGTTGTACCTGTTTGATTATCCCAATACTGAAGAAGTGCGTTTCCAGCATGGTATCCTCAGCTTTCGTTCAGTATACTGCTATTCCATTACACGACAATCCTTTGCGCCACAGTGATAGACCAGCTAGAATCAGAAGAGTCTGATTCCGACACTACAATATAATCATGTGTATCTCCTCTCTTATGCTTACATTATATTGGAGTCTGTCCTCCACAAAAACAGCCAGTTTTCTATGATATATTTGTGATGTGTTTACTTAAACCAGCGATGGAGTGTATTAATTGATGTGTTATATCAGTCTATCCTGTCCTTTGTTTTTTTTATTGATCAAGTATGATCAAAAGGGGAGAATGTAGTGGACATTTTTGTTATATCCTTATATACTTAAACCAAATGCTTCTCATTTCCTGAGATGTGCTTACTTTCTTCCTTTCCATCTCTCCTTTGGGTTTATTCCCAGGCGCTTCAAGGCCACAGAGCTGCTTTGGCTACTGGGAGACTCACACACAGTCACACAAGAACTTCCCTACTCTGAGAACCGTTATGCTATCTACAGCTCAAGGACAGAAGGTGTCTAATAACAATGTGGCCGTGTGAAGACAGATTTATAACGTTCCCACTCTTTTTCTATATAAGCTCTGCTATCACATTGTACTGCGCACACTCTCGCAGACTATTCTATGCTCTGTGAGACTTGTGTCTATTTTTTATTGTATCATGTATTTGAAGCTTCAAATAAATAACCACAAAGACAGCTCTGTTCGATTCACCATTTATTTGTTTTGATCACTTTGACTTGTACTCTCCAGCCGTGTTGGGTCCTAGATTTCCATAACAGCTTTCACTCTCTCTGCTGACAGGCGGGCTGTAAAGGGCACCGAATTCAGGCGTAGGCCCAGGAAGAGTACAGTCTGAGCTGGGGACAACATGCTCTTTTCTGTGTTTATTACGAAACCCAGGTCGAGCAGGTGTTTTATGAGGACATTCGTCTGCGTAATAGCCTCTTGCTCCGACTGTGCGAGAAGGAGCCAATCGTCCAGATAAGTTGCCAGGTGAATACCCTGTTGTCTTAACGGGGCTATCGCGGCTTCCGTACACCGTACAAACACTCGTGGGCTGAGGGACAGACCGAAGGGAAGTACTCTGTACTCGTAACAGACACCCTGAAAGGCGAACCTCAGATATTTCCTGTGTGGATAATATACTGGGATGTGGAAATACGCGTCTTTCAGGTCGACTGATGTGAACCAATCGTTTTGGCGCACGAGACGCAACAGAGATGTATGAGTAAGCATTCTGAATTTGTATCTTTTGAGATATTTGTTCAGAGCCCTCAAATCTAGTATAGGCCGAATCCCGTTCCCTCCCCGTTTGGGAACGAGGAAATACTTGGAATAAAAGCCGCTCTGACTCTGTTCGGGGGGTATTATAGATATAGCCTTCTTGTCTAGTAGCGAGTGGATCTCTTGCTCTAGAATATGGGCCGACTCTCCCCGGGCTTACGAATGCAGAATGCCCGAAAAGTGAGGGGGGGTGACAGCGAATTGGAGTCTGTAACCCTGTGTTATTGTCTTGAAAACCCAACCGGAATCTGTGAGCATCCTCCACTTTTCGCTTCTCATAACGAGTGGAGATGTCACATCTCTGTCGTCTTCCCTCTGTGTCTTTATTTGTTATGTTATGGGGCCCTCTAGTGTCTGAACACGGTGGTACCCCAGGTTGACAGCCCCGTCCATCGTCCGCCTTCTGAGAGAGGTAGCAGCATTGTCTTTCTTTTCATTTTTATTGACTGCGCCCTTGGCTTTAAGCCTGGAAACGACAGTGGAAAATGATTAATTAAAAGACAATAGTGATGACATGTGTTTGTGTGACTTAAACGAGCAGCGGAGCTTGCTGTCGTTGATGTTAAGTCTATTTCCCTCATGGCGCGAACTTGAGGATGACGTTCTGACATCACTCGAGGCGGCGGGAAGATGGGGGCATGGTTGCACCCCGGAAACACATGAGCATGAAACACTGGAACGTGTTCTGGAGCTGGAGAATGGGGAACTTCCAGCTCCTTTATCGAGGAGAGGAGAGGAGGCTGTCAGGCCGCCCTCTTCTTCTTCCTCGTCTGGTGGCTGAAAGTCTGGGCCGGCTGTGCCTGAGCGGCTGCTGCCGGAACCGGAGACTTTCTTGGCCAGCTCGTCCTCGCCTCGTGTCTTCTTCGAAGCTAGAGCGGAGCCAAATATGCCCTCGGGAACAATAGGCATGTCCAAGACGTCCTCTTTTTCCCGCTCTGGAAGGTTCGTCAGGGTAAGCCACCTGGCTCTCTGGAAAGACTGGGCGAAGCTGCTTCCTCATCCTCGCTGCTTGGGTAAGTTCTTCCCCTCATAGCGAGATCTGCAGGTCTCCTTGGCCACTTCAGGCCAGGGTATGTCCAGCCTGGACGCAGCGCGTTGGCACACAGTCTGCAAGTCCATACGGAGGCAGGGCGAATCTGGTGTGCTTTCGCCCGGGGGAGCGGACATCGCCTCCGGCTTGGTAGCCTGGGCAGATGAAACGAAGATGTCATCTTCGTGCTCATCCGAATCGGATAAGAGGAACTCAGAGGCATCCTCTTCATCCTCCTCCATATAATCCAGCTGTAGGACATCCTCCGCGGGTGGAACCACGGTGAGGTCCAGTTGGGAGCCCCAGCTTGACACAGGGCTCCGCTCTCGCGGCTCTTGCCGCCACCGGGCCCCAGCCTGACACGGCACAGGGCTCCGATTCCGCGGCTACTGCCGTTGTTGAGCCCCAGCCTGACACAGGGCTCAATCTCCGCGGCGGTCGCCACCATGTCCCGATTGCTGGCCACCGAATCAACGGACATGAAGGGGTCCCGTCCCAACAGCGGAGGCTCTTGATGGTGAAGCGGGCACAATGCCCGCACGAACCGGGGGTATCGATAGCTTCCTGGGCGTGTTCCAGCCCAAGGCAGGATGAGCAGACCTGGTGTGAGTCCGTGCCCGAGATCCTAAACCCGCAGCCGCAGTGCCGAGCCTCCGACTCCTCTGGTGTGAGGGAGAGAAGGGTCCATCCTCGTTTGCCGGGGTGTCGCCGCGGAGGGATAAGCTAGTAACAGGTATGTTACCGGACCAAAAAATCCAACCTTATCGTTATTCCGAAAGGAAAAAACGACTTGGTAAATTTTTCTTTAAAAAATATTAACTGGTGTGTTAATATATTTCTTATCTCCGTCTCCTCTGGTGTGAGGGAGAGAAGAGTCCGCCCCGCTCGCCATGGTGTCGGCGCGGAGGGATAAACTAGCAACAGGTATGTTACTGTTTGAAGAAAAAAATCAAACCTTACCGTTATTTCGAAAGAATTAAACGGCGGGGCAGATTACAATATTAACTGGTGTGTTAATATTTGTTAAATTCTTCTGCAAAGCAAAAAAAAGTAACCGGCAAGCACCCGTCGACCAAATGTTAGCTTGGGTTCAGTCTGTGGACCGTTAAGCTAGCCCGGCTACTGATATTCGAGATGTGCTCTGAAGCGAGAAGAGGTGTTTGAATGACGCTGCGAAGTAGCGCAAGCTACTTAAAGGGTGGGTGGATTCCCTGACGTAGACGTCAAGATCACCAGCCAATCAGGATTGGCGTAATGAGATTGATGCTTCTGTTTGCATACGGGTTGAGGCACATCGCATAGTGAGACATTGAACGGAGTGTTATGAATGAGAACACTTAAATGCTACATTTCAAATGTTTACAATCCATCACTAAATTCATGGCAACACAATTTTAACATTATGCAATAACACTAAGACGACATTAGTTGCATTGAACTGATCTTTTCAATAAGTTGTACTTACAATTTAGTGAGAAACATGGGCTTGTGCTTCACTGAGGATCTTTGTCATTCTGACATGAAGCAACTGCAGTTATTACACTTCGCGTTTTGAAATATGTGTAGGCTGTTAATATAAAACCCACACTGCTCAAACTTCGTTACTTTTCCTAAAATGTTTATATTTATTTACTTTGGGGCGTGGGGAATGAAGAGAAAAAAATATGAGCATTTTATGAGCATGGGATTTTGACCCCTCATATAAACATATGCATAATGCTGCGCTATACTTTGCGGCCACACACCGTTGCCAAGCAACCAGTGGCGTCGCCAAAGCCCCGAATGTTTTTTCTGTAGCCCCGGACAATCCTCCCTCAATAATATAATACATTGACCGTGCTTTACGTGAACTTCATCATGACACAAGAGAGGACGGTAGGACTGTAATTTCCCGTGTTCAGTGAGGCATGACACCAGACCAATCACAGAGTTGCATGGAAATAAATGTGTGCTTGTGTCATTCAAGCTTGGCTCTGTGTGTGTGTGGCAATAGCGCATTAAGACCCCGTTTATACGAGAACAAAACGGCTTGGATCCGCATAGTTTCTCTTGCGTATAGCCCTTTCATTTACACGAGGCCGTAACTAAACGATAGAAACGGACCCCACAAACGATAACGGGTTTCAAGGTGGACAGATTTGCAAACGAAACGCTCTGGGGGGTCAAACGGATCCGTCTGTACGCCTCTATACGATCATTTTCTGATAACGATTAAATAGCCCCGCCTCCCTCTCCCCACGTCTCCTGCCCAGAAATCAGCTGCTGGGCTGTCAGAAGAGGGGGAGAAAAAGAGAGGCTCCGTTTATTATTCTTATATTATTATATAGAGTCGTTATCAATTTGTTATAAAGCTCAATAAATAACAAAGAACACCTCTGACCGGGAACTTTTCTAACTTTGTACGGAAGATTTAAACTTTAACGGACATGTTGACCGGCGAAAAAACTAGCGTAAACTCTGCCGCACGGTTCCCTCGTCCCTTGGAAGAGGCCGAGAGGTGGGTGATTTTCATCTTTACAGCAGGAGCACACGCCGTCCACCGCGGAGAATAAACAGAAGGGCAACCATGGCAACCATGCTCCGGGGTCTTCTTCGCTGCTTGTGGTGTATTTTGTGGCGGCAGCAGCTCCACTTACAGGCCTGGCATATGTACTACATCGTTTCCAGCATTTCCAGCGTTACCAGCGGTGTCGTGTGAACGGACACGTTAAATTAATCGAATGCGTGTGAACGGAATACTTTTTTGAAAATGCATACTGTGCATAAACGCAAACATTCCCGTGTGAGCAGCACCTTAGTGTGATCGAGAGAGGGAGAACAAAAAATCGTAAATAATGCACCATAATACATTCTGACGAAAAATTAAAATTATTATGAATACAAATAAAATAAAAGAAGCCTCCCGCGAGTTACTACAAGCTATAAAGTATATTTTAAAAACGTTTTATAGAATAAAAGCTCCCTGCAGGACGTTGTAGAAATGCGTGTGTGCACCACGACAAAAGAGCCTCATTCACTTTACATTGGGGTTGTTTGCGTGGTGCAGACACGTAAATGTAACAAAGTTCGTGAGTCCACCACGCAATGCAGTGTTAAGGAGTCGTGGTGGAGTCACGCATTCTGGTGAGATCAGGTTGGGTATGTTATTGGTTATGGCCATGTTTTTATGATTTTATGATTATTTAAATGTATACAGTTATGTTTCATATGGGTATAGTCTCTTTATTTCCCCCTCAAAATGCACCAAATTGATGCATTTAAGTCCAACATTTAAAAAAAAAAATCTTACCGGGGGGCATGCCCCCGGACCCCCCTATAGGATTTGAGGTCCACCCCCACTTAAAATATGTTCACATAGGTTCCTAAATAGATTTGCAATTTTTTTTAAATAGTAACCCATGTCCATATGTAGGGCTGCTCAATTAATCGTATTTTAATCGCGATTACGATTATGGCTTGCAACGATTACGAAAACAACGTAATAGAAATAAAACGATTATTTTTGTATTATTACTTTTTTTTTTTTTTTTAAATAATATTTTTTTTTTTTGGTTTGTTGGTTGAATTATACTTAACGTTCAGGGTAATCAACTGTTAAAAACATACTGTTCACATTTTTTTTCTCCAATAAATGGATGTTTTCAAAGTCAATGAATAATCGCATTTAATAATCGCAATTACAATTATTGACCCAAATAATCGAGATTATGATTTTTGCCATAATCGAGCAGTCCTATCCATATGTTTATTTTTGGGTAGTAGATTTAGAGGGCTATCACTATGGGCAGCAACGCTGTAAAAATTGACAAATAAATCCAGCAAAATGGCACAAAAAACTGGTAGTGGCCTGGGTGTATAATTCCCGGCCTGACTTATTGTCCCAGTCCGGCCCTGCTAGCGGCCCGCGCATATGATTATTTAAATCAGACAACGTCCGTTAAAATACATTATAACATAATGAGAGACGTTCTGCAGTAAGGAGGGGCGTTTCACTGACGACAGGTGTTCTTACTTTTATGTAGTTGACGGAGCATTTTTACTTTACAAGACACGAACAGTGTCTTGTCTAAAACACTTAATTCTGCTTCACTCTTTAAATTAACAACCGCGGATGTCTTGAAAGACTCTTTCGCTAAAGATTTTTGAAGACATCTGCGTTCTTGTGACACGTAAATACTACGCTTCCTATGTTTTGGTGCGGACTGCGTTCACACCAGCAATGAACCGCTCCAGAGTTCGCAAGCAAGCGTTCCGAGACCACCTATTTTAGCGGACCAGAGTCCGGTTGTTTAGTTCACTTCAGAGGTCTCGGACTGCGTTCACACCGACCCAAATTAACCGCACCAAGCGGCTAAACGCACCAGGGTTAGATTCAACCGGACTATAAAAGGCTGGTGCGAATGCGCCGCCGTTATCTCAGTGGGTCTCAAACGGTTTGGTCACAAATTATTCAAAACATTATTTCCTCTGCACACCTTCATATGATCATTATAGTCTATATGGCAGTAAAACAAGAATATAGTTTAAAAGGGGAGTGATTTGTAAAATATCCATAAAGAAAAAGAAAATCTGTTTACAGTTCTGTTTTATATGGGTGTTGAGAGATGTATCCATAGATCTCTTAATGTTGCACTGAAAGTGCACCAGATTGATGCTTTTAACTTCAATATTTAAAACAAATCTTCACGGGGGAGCATCCCCCCGGACCCCCCTAGAGGAGGTGAGGTCCGCCCCCCACTCATAAAAAATAGCACGTTACCCCTGCCTATATGCCGTGAGCTGATTATCGAGCCTTCATTGCAACAGTCGCGGGTGTACTGTGTGTGTGTGTGTGTGTGTGTGTGTGGGGAGTGTTGCAGTAGAAAATTCCACTGTAGCGCCACGGCCGCCACCACTGTGGGCTAAGCCCCGAATGTTTTCAGGTCCAGGCGACGCCCCTGCAAGCAACGCTTATTGTTTAGGTCCTTTGATAAGCAGGCAGTCATATAATTAACTAGAACTATCTAGATCTGATAGATTTGGACATAAATCATTTGAGTGAAGTATAACTGGACGCGAGCGAGAGATCAGAGATCAGATCAGCTGCTGCTGACGGAGAACACGCAGCTAGCTCCGCCGCTGTGACGGACTGTTGAGTGGAGCATAATACACTAAGAGTTAGACCTAACACACTTAGCTAGTTTATCTACTCTGGAACTAGCTAAACTAGTTATACTTATATTTATTCTTTACTGTCGGGTAACTTATTACGGGTTCAGCGAGCTGCACGAGACTGACGGGCTGTCAGGAGAGGGAGAGGAAAAGAGAGCACCCCGTTTATTTTCCCATTTTATTATCCAGAATCACGGTAAACCTTTGAATAAAGTAGTTGATCTACTATTAGTAGTTTGTTTAAATGCATTACTTATGTTGTTTTTTTCATTAACATAAAATACATCTCACGTACCCCCTGCAGTACTCCAACATACCCCCATTTGAGAACCACTGTCCTAGACACAGGGAAGAGGCACATGTGGGGACTCCCAGTGGAAAGCAGCGAGGGAGACTTCTAAGCTGGATGAAGAAGGGATGGAGGTGGCTGCATGGGTTTCTTTTGAAGGCCTTAAATACGGGGGGAGATATTCGTCTACTGTCAAGTCCTTCTGGGTTTTGGCCTGTATTCAGTGTTTTGCCAAAACTTGAGAGGCGGGAGGGCAACAGAGGACGCTTGGACAACTCAGATTCTTTGTTCTTTTTTGTCTTTATTTTTTAAAAAGACAACTCCAAGAATTTTCATCATGTTGACAACACAAAACACTTAGAACAAACAAATGTTAGCTCACATGCAAACACAAATTACAAACATTTTGCATGCCTCATTGCATTTTTCTCAATAATAACAATAATAATAATTCAGTCTCATTCCATTTTCAGAGTATTATAATTAAAAGGATACATTGTGAGTTATTTTACACCCACATCATTAACTTAAATGAATTAATAAAAGTGTTTTTCTCTACTTGACAAGCACCAGAGAAAACCTCACCTGAACACCTGCGCTGTCTAAAATACACATCAAACAAACGGAGCGCTGGCAGACCACGCTGCGTAAAAAGCCGTCGATTGCGCAACAGCACTCTCACAAAGTAAAGCAACAGAGCAAGTACATAAAACACAATAAACACCGGAGAAACATACCAACGGCGTCTCTGGAGCCTCACACACACTGTCGCCAACTTCTCCCTCCGTGGCTTTGTACGTTGGCCCTGAAGTGCAAGACACCACAGCATTTCACAAAACACAACAGCATCCCCCAAACGCCACAGCATTTCACAAAACACAACAGCATTTCACAAAACACTACAGCATTTCAGAAAACACAACAGCATTTCACAAAACACCACAGCATTTCAGAAAACACTACAGCATTTCAGAAAACACAACAGCATTTCATAAAACACCACAGCATTTCAGAAAACACCACAGCATTTCAGAAAACACAACAGCATTTCACAAAACACAACAGCATTTCACAAAACGCCACAGCATTTCACAAAACACAACAGTATTTCACTAAACGCCACAGCATTTCACAAAACACCTCAGCATTTCAGAAAACACAACAGCATTTCAGAAAACACCACAGCATTTCACAAAACACAACAGCATTTCAGAAAACACCACAGCATTTCACATTGGACGGAAAGGGTATTCCTTAGGGAGAACACTTGTTGTTTGTGATTGGACGGAGCCAGCCAGAGAAGCACTGCTGTGATTGGTTGTTTTTGCTGCCAGTCAATAAATTACACTTCGTGATTGGCCCAACACATCAGCCGTTAACTGTTAGCACACACTCAGAGCTCACAGCTCCTCATATCTGTTCAGAAACAGGACAAAAGTTAAACATATACAAAACACAGACTGTCTATGTCATGGCGAATACAGTCGCTGCTTTATTTATGATACGTTGGGCTCGTAAGAACTCAGATGCTCGATTATGTTGCTTGGTAATACTCTTTATTGTAAAGAAACCAAAGCTATCAATTATGACTTCTAGGTTCTACTAGGACTCTCCATGGAATCACTAGGATCTACTAGGTTCTGTAATATAGATCTCTGGCAAACAGGCATGGATCTAACGATAACACAAGACGAACCAACACCAGACAAAGGGAGAGAAGGACTAAATATACATATTAGGTAATGGGGCACAGGTGGACACAATCAGGGGCGGGAACAACAATCAGTCTAGCAGGTGCCACACGGACAGGAAGTGCCGACACCTGGAGAGAGAGAGAGTATAGTGATTATCATCAACAGACCGATAGACAAAACACTAAAACACAACAGCTAACAGCATACTAGCACTAAACCCTGACAATTTATGTCTGTATGACGTTGTTGTGAGTGTGGACGGAGCAGCTACAGGTTAGTTTAGCCTGTTTTAGTTTTTAGTTTTTTAGTTTTAGCTCTAGCTAGCCAATCAAACCGCTGCTTGTGTGTCTGGGGCTGTGGGGCAGGAGATTCATGTGATTGGTCGAGTGTCAGACATGCACGCCGCCGTGTGTAGGGGCCGTTACGGAGCTTACACACTTATCGGCCGATCGAGTGGGCGGGGCCTAAAGGAAGATTTAAACATCACTTTAAATCTTCCATTTAAAGTGATGTGTAAAACTCAGTTAATGGGCTCATTCACTGGAGCTTCCACAAACAACAATCAACTTAATTATTACATTCAAATTATGTACATTATTCAAGTTTACATTCACTTTGGATAATAACATGGGAGAAATTAGCGGAAGCGCTCTCTTTTCCTCTCTCCCTCTCTCCCCCTCTCTGCCTCTCCTGACAGCCTGTCATTATCTCATGCAGCTCACTGATCCAGTAACTAATGAGTGACCCAACAGTGAAGAATAAATATATGTATAAGTTTAGCTTGTTCCAGAGGTAGATAAAATAGTTAAGTGTGTTAGGTCTAACTCTTGTGTGTTTCGTTCACCAGTCCGGCGGGCGGAGCTGCAGGATTTCTGCTTCACACACACACGTTGCATACCGCTATTTTACTGTCTTTTTCGGACACCTTAAAATAATGCCAGACTGGTGAAGCGATTTTGGCGAGCTTGTTTTGCCGCGCACAGAGAAAAGTGTCATGTATTTTACGTCATGCGATCGGCTCTCGCGATCGGCATGTTTAGAGAGCACCGATCGATCGGTAGAGAGCGAGTATCGGCCGATCTCAATCGGTAGAGAACGAGTATCGGCCGATCTCGATCGGTGACCGATCGATCGGAGCATTCCTACTCTTCAGTCATGGAAGAGCCCTTTCTTGTGATATCAATTGTTTAGCATCCAAAGTAAAACAAAGATATGTTCTCACACTCAAGGAGCAAGGTGACGTCCATGTCCTCCGTGCTGCTGTCCTCCGTGCTCTGCCTGCATATCTGCATGAAGATGACTCCACATTTCTGAGGCTGTGGCATGTAAGTCAGCATAATAACTGTTTTGAATGTATGTGACAGATCATCAAAAAATATAGTTTATCTTGTTACATTGTTTCAGGAGCTCTATCTCAGGAAGACAATTATTTGAATTTTTATAGTGAACAAATTATAATAAATGATAGATTTAGTTTGAAAAAGTATGAACTGTCCTGGTGTCATCAAACCTTGATTCTGTCACTGAGGTGTTGTTAATCAAACATTATCTCTTGTGTTGCTCACATCCCATTCAGGTTCCAATATTTGAATATTGCCATAAGAATTGTAATTATTGTAAGGTACACAATGGATATGTTGAATATAATCTCCCTTTACTTCAACACTTCAGAAGTGTTGAATATGATTTCTATTTTAGGATTTATTTGAAATTAAGCTCTTTAGGTTTCAGTGTAAAAAATGGGCTCACGTGATTTAATAAAATACACAATCAAGAGAGGGCGTTCTTTCCTGCAGCATCAGTGTTCAATACAAAATAATCTCTAGTGTTCCCCATAATTTTTTGTATGTGTAGTAGGGAGAGATTATAATGTAAATATATATTCAGTTGCCAGTTTATTAGATACAACTAGCTAATAGTAACAGTCTAATACAGTGATAAAATAAATCCTACCCTTATGAAGGATATAAATGGGTTTTTTGTAGAAAGCATTTATCTCAACTGATTGGTTATTTTGGAGGCGGAAGTTTCTGGTGCTGTAACATTATTTCATTTCAAACCTTCATTTATCCAGGTGTATCCCATTGAGATCATTGATCTATTTTTCAAGGGAGACCTGCTCAAGTCGGTTGCACATGAAACATAAAAACATAAACAGAACAACAAAAAGGACATCATACAGCATCATTACAAGGATTACAAACTATCCACATGAACAGGTACCAACAGCATCCGATTGAGTAGCATCCAACCAAGCTTTAAAAACATTTAGTGGCACCAGATTGCTCAGTTTAAAAGTTTAAAAGTCTCAAAAATGCTACAACTACTGTCACAAACTGGATGAATGTGAAGTATTTTGTTAAAGGAGGATGAAAACGTAATTAAGGAGCACTATTGGAGTGACTTTGATGGTTATTGGACTCAGGATAATTAATTTGGATGCCCGCTGTATGAAGAAATTAAAGGACGGCGCAAGTGGAAACAATTCACAAAGGGACTAAACTGTTTAAAACACATGCTCAATGTAAGCCGGATTTTGCCGATGTGTTTATGTGGATTCAAAAGTCGTAAATATCTACAAAATGGAGGAGACAGATCTGATCGGAGCAACTGTGACAAATAATCCAACTGAAACCGGCGTGGACAATGACTATGTTTTAAAAATGCGCTTATCCAGACAAGCCCGGTTTGGAAACTTTACGGGCAGAAAGAATTATACATTTCTGTCTTTTTCTGCCTTTAATAGCTACTAACTTGAATTGTTATTAAAATTAATTAATCAATTATTTTGTATATGTTATTGTAATGTAGAGACAAGGCTTTTAGTGACAATCATGTATTGCCTTACAATGTCTAAAGATGATATTTAGGCCTCAAATCATCTGAGGCCTGGCGCCCCCCCTGCGATCTTTGGCGAGTCAGAGGAGTAGAGGAGAGGGCTGAGCACGCAGCCTTGAGGGGCACCGGTGTTGAGGATCAGGGTGGAGGATGTGATGTTTCCCACCCGCACTGCCTGTGGTCTGCCCGTCAGGAAGTTCAGGATCCAGTCACAGAGGGCCCTGTTGAGCCCGAGGTCTCTGAGCTTTATGACCAGCTTGGAGGGCACAATGGTGTTGAATGCTGAACTGTAATCAATGCACAGTATTCTCACATGTGTTCCTCTGGTCCAGGTGTGAGAGGGCAATGTGGATGGTGAGGCCTATGGCGTTGTCTGTGGACCTGTTGGTTCTGTAGGCAAACTGCAGGGGGTCCAGAGAGTCAGTGAGGGAGGAGGTGATGAAGGTTTTGACTAACCGCTCAAAGCACTTCATTATGATGGAAGTGAGTGCTACTGGGCGGTAGTCGTTGAGGCTGGTGATTTTTGTCTTTTTGGGGACAGGAACGATGGTGGAGTGTTTTAAACATGTGGGGACTACAGACTGCAGCAGGGACCTGTTGAAGATGTATGTGAATATCTCTGCCAGCTGAACTGCACACACCCTGAGAACACGGCCAGGGATGCCATCAGGTCCAGGAGCCTTGTGTGGGTTAACCCTTTTAACGGATTTACACACATCTGCCCTGTTTAAAACAAAAGGGCAGGGCTGTCAGGCAGTGAGATGTGGTCTGATTTGCCGAAGGGAGGGTGAGGGAGAGCCTTATATAGTGTTTATACAACTTCAGTGTGTGAACGTTTGCGTATAATTGATGAGAGTAGTACCCATAGAGTCCAGTAGAGTGCTCCGCCTGTGCTTATAGAACTAGGGTTACAATACGTAATCCCCCCCCCCGTTCCTGCAAAGTCAGTCCTTCCCACTCCATCATGGGGTGTCTCTCCTCCAGCCACTATAACAAACAATAAACAGCCCCACCTCCCCTGTAACACTTTCCAATTCAATCTCTTCCATTTGTCGACTTGGAGATGCCACCTTTAAGTGAATTAAGGTGGAAAATGGAGACTGATAAGAGGGGTGGGTTATGAGGGTAGAGGAAACTTGAGTGTGCCATGTGTGAACTTAAGATAATGTATCCTCTCAGCACTGAAAGGAGCACAATTGATAGATGGATAGATGGAGAAACAATGGAGGAGATAGAAGAAGAGAGAGAGGTGAAAAGAATAGAGTGATGTATGACCCTCAATTTATCAAGCCTTTGTAATAAAAGGCTGCTGTGTGGTGTTCTCTGTCTCTGTCACATTAAAAGTAAATAAGACTAATGGCATGATGCTGTTCACTCCACAGGGACCATACTGCCCTAAAGTGAAAAGTGTGGTATGGGTTGCAGGCTAAGTATATTTCACCTGTCACAAACAGTGTCAGTTTCATTGTCATAAAACGCCTCCTGCCCAAACAGTGCCTGCCTCATTATGCATTCATGTGTTTGCAGGGATAATGAACTACCCGAATGTCCTCCCTGGGATGGGCATTGAAGTCAGGGACATTTGGGATTTTAAGGAAATTTGCCTAACTGTGACGCAGTTCCATCAACTTGAAATGTTGATGGTGGAAACTTTAAATTATGTTTATCTAAAGTCTTCAGTATCACTGAGGAGAAAAATATACACCACAAATACAACAACTTATGTGAAACTGCCTGCAGACTTGTGTGGACTCAGCTGTAACCTAGCAGATCCAGAGTTCTAGACTCATCATGCACGAGTCAACAGCAGACTCAGATTCGCAAATCCTGACTCACTGTGCAAAACATTGCAGACTCGTGCAGACTCGGAGCCGTAACCGTAGAAGATCCAGACTCATCATGCACGAGTCAACAGCAGACTCAGATTCGGTGAGCGGACTAAATTAGTGGATTACCACACAGTGCGAAACAGCAAACGGTTTCGGACTTGTTGATTTCTGTTCGTTGTTCTCGCGTCCAGGAGAGAAGCTTAAAATAAGAGACAATGGAGTCTCTGAAAAGGGTCAAATTGGTTACTTTAATTAAGTAGCGTGGTAATGAAACAAACAGAGGAGTGGTAGTACAACAGAGCAGCTGTTGTCTTGAAGTTGCGGCCGTGGAAAGAGACCGGAACACGTTGGTTCTCGTATCTCTCCTTCGCTTGGCTCCCGCTGCTGTCGGGGTCCTCCCACCGCTTTCTTCTATGTCCGATATCGCGTAAAACAGAGGATTTAGACGTTGTGTGGTCATTGTATAACTCCACACGCCTTTTCTCCTCATACACTCTTTCATGACATTTTATTTAATGCATTTTAACGGCTGTAATCGTTGTTAACGTAATTCCCGGAAGTGACGTCACTGTTGATATCCAGAGGCTCCTTCCAACAGAGCTATTTAATAGAAGAGTTACGACATCTCCGTTCACTCCAATGGACCACTTTTTTACAGCAATGGCGGATCGTGGAGCCTCTCAATCGTTCCCCGGAAGTTAGCGCCAAGGCTGGCAGAGCTGTGGAGTTGCAGCATAATAGACCGTTCGTGACGGACTTTTAAAGGTAAGAAGAAGTTTAAAGATTTATATTGCGGATATTATCAGTACATCTGATTCAAATGAACATGTGTATTAAAGGATGTCAGTGGATTATCCCTAAATTAGTAGATTTAGGGAACGTTTACAGATAACAGATTAAGCTAGCATACCGAAGCAAATTAGCAACACACGTTGAACAGCCTTTTAATTGTAAATTCCGTTCTCTTAATGTCATTTCGTCAAACATGTTGAATTATAGAAGAGGGGCTTCTAAACGGGATTGTATGCGGGGGGGGGGGTGGAGGGAGTTAAATATTAGATAAATATAACTTTGGTGCGTGTAAGAGTGAGTGTTTTTAGCAGACCCATATTGTGTCCTTGTGATTCTGTTGATTATTACCTGTCTGTATAATGTTGCAGCTCAGCTGATTCTGGATTGGTGGAAAAGGGAGAGGGACTTAAGTGAGAGTGAAAACACAAGGTAAGTTTAATACTGTTTTATATAAGTAAACACCTCATCTCCCCAAGGCATTTCCCATCCAATAGGTGTGCTGTGTGTGTATAACCCTTTCTCCTGTCTGTTACTCCCTCTTTCAGCACAAGAACCAGAGGGGGATTCAATGGAGCCTGAATACCTGCACTGAGACCCTCACCCTGAGACCCTCACCCTGCACCCTGAGTCTCAACTCTCAGTGTTTTTCAAGCCTTTCCCTGGTTTTTTGTATTAAACAAAACATTAAGCTTTCCCAATGGTGTGGTTTTCGTTTTGTGAAAAAGTGCAAATGCAGTGTTTGTATATAATTACATCACATATTTTGTTGCTGTTGGTCGTGAAATTGCTCCTGCTGACTTGAGCCAGCCATTTTTTCCTCCGCTCTGTGTCAGTGGGGAAGCCGTACATTCGTACTCCTTTCTCTGAGCGATTTGAGCATCCCCAGGCAGCACAGCAAACCATGGTGGCTACTAGGAGGCAGCACAGCAAACCAGGACAACACGGAGGAAAAGGCACCGAGAAACTGCATGATATGCTATTAAATGTTTATTGAATTCCATGTATTTGCAATGGATGTTCCTAAAACAACACATCGTCACCTTCTTAAACTAATGGCCTAAGTCATATTTGAAAGTTTTTCAAAAAACAGAAAAAACTGAACCAAATATAGAATATATGATATATATTAATTATTTCACACAAAAAGGTTATGACAATATATGACTATTGACGTACAAATAACACTGTCTGTCAATTGTGTAAAATAAGAGGATTAGATGACTTAGGCCAATTTACGAACATGTTGTTGTGACTTAGGCAATTTGAAACCTGACTTAGGCCTTATTACTTCTTGAGTAAGTGACTTAGGCAAAACAGTGCACTTCTCTTTTCCGCATTACTGTGACAGACCATGGCTGGGTCGGCCACTAACAGTTTCAAATGCTAGAAGAGCATACAGAGATTCAGAAAAGAGAGGGCAGTTTGGACGTTGTTGGCCCTTTAATTCAATATAGCAAACTCAAAAGGTACAACTTAAATCTTAGCTAAATAAAACAAAAGGCAAGTAAATCTAACCCTGAGGAGGCATGTGCCTCTCCTCATACTCCCTCCAGCTCTTCTTTGCTGTGTTTTTAATTGCAGCTAACCCTTTTCCATTTAAAGGTCCCATGTCTTGGCCATTTCGACTGATCAGAATTCCATTGTTGAGGTCTACTAGAATAGATTTACATTGTTCAATTTTCCAAACTCACATTGGTTTCTCAAACAGCATCTCTATAGTCTGTGTATTCACTCTCTGTCCTACACACCTTGTTGGAGCTCCTGCCCCCCCCCCACCCTGTGAGCCCACTGTGCTCTGATTGTGCTCGCCCACTCTGTTCTGATGAGTCCACCACCGTTACAGCTGAACATCAGTGATTATGTGTTACAATGGCATTAGTTAGCAACCAGAAAATGACACCAGTAATGACAAACAGATGAGAATGCTGCATGCGGTCTGGGTGCTGTGTTGGCGAGACGTTGCGGGGCTCGCTGCTCCGCCCTTTGAGGCTCGAGGAGCGGACAGTGTGAGCTGGATTACTGGTGTCGTTTCCTGGTTACTGCGTGGGGTCTGCGAGATACCACGGAACTCAGCCTGAGCACACACACGTGAGTGTGTGGCGAACTGTGAGTGGAGATCCACGCAGCTGCGGCTGAGTGTGCCGGCAAAACTCAGCGGAACATCTCGGCTGAGAAAAGATAAGGGGGGGTGTGTGTGTGTGTGTGTGTGTGACACGCGTGTGTGTGTGTGTGTGTGTGTGTGTGTGTGTGTGTGTGTGTGTGTGTGTGTGTGTGTGTGTGTGTGTGTGTGTGTGTGTGTGTGTGTGTGTGTGTGTGTGTGTGTGTGTGTGTGTGTGTGTGTGTGTGTGTGTGTGTGTGTAGCTCCACGGATTGGTCCATTTGGACCTGGGTAAGATTACATCACTATACTCAGGAAGAAACAATGGAAAAAGAGAAATGTCCAACGAGGCGTTCTGGGGCAGCACAGACAGGTCTTTTCTGTGTTAGAGCTTTACTCGCTACAGGGTGTACTTTGAGGGTTTGTGACTCTGCAGACCGTTTACATGCAGAAAAACCTACATAACACACTAGGGGACAGGTAATAACCAGAAAAGCATGACATGGGACCTTTAAATCAGTTTATCCCCTGAATCTTTCTCAGTCATCTTGATTTGTGTGTGTGTGTGTGTGTGTGTGTGTGTGTGTGTGTGTGTGTGTGTGTGTGTGTGTGTGTGTGTGTGTGTGTGTGTGTGTGTGTGTGTGTGTGTGTGTGTGTGTGTGTGTGTGTGTGTGTGTGTGTGTGTGTGTGTGTGTGTGTGTGTGTGTGTGTAATTATGTGGCAAATTGTCAAAAAGCTGATGACACTCGAAGGGTATGACATGTTTCATGGACTGAAGGTCCTGAAATGTCCTCTCCTTGATTGGCAGAGCGTCAACTTCAGCAATTGCAGCTGCCTGTTGATATTCCTGATGTAGTTGGGAGATGGTTGTGCCTGGGTGAAGGAACTTCTTGTCTTTGTAGGGCGCTGTCCTTCTGCAGTAGTGTGAATCAACAGTGGGCAGATCCTTCAACCAGTCCTTAAGGAAATCTGTGACAGCAGTTTCCAGCTTTGCATTTTTGCCACTCTGAGGTGGAGATGTAGTTGGCGGGTCTGCCACTTGTTAGTCATGGTCGATGGTGTCTTTGTTCAGCCAGTGTAATGGTTCTTTCAGGGATACCAAGTGTAGAAGAAAAAATGCTTTGCACACTTTAAGATTCGTTCCATCCTGAAGTTTCAGTTGGTAGGAAAATGATGAACTGCGCCTGGATCCCTCACCAACTTTCTTTCTTTCGCTTCATGGTAACCTTTGTGATCAAAGTATAACCGATGTTCTTCCCAGTTGTCCATTGACCAAACTTTCTAAAATATCCACTGCCTCTGCTCTTCTGTAATGGATTGACAGAACTTCGAATTGCAGGGAAGGCCCATAGCCTTTGCAGCTATTTCTTTGCCACCTTTGGCCTTGTATGCCATTCATTTGAGATGTTTCTTCCTGGATTCATTTTGCTTCCATGTTTCTGGGCTGAGGTATTTATGTTGTTTCCTTTTGACCATATTGTTTTCATACATCCTCTTGATGAAGTCCATAATGTTCTGAAGTTGCTGCCAGACTGTCTTCATTTTCAGGGAGAGAGGACTCATCAGAGGATGGATTGTAGTTTGGGTCAATGATAACATCATCATCATCTAAGTCTTCTTCATGGTGTGGACGGGTCTGCTTGGCATCTTCAGCAACACTCTCTTCTTCAATGAGAGTGTTTAAGTTATTGTCTGCTCCATCTGATACAGGGTCTTGGCCTGGTACATGCTGCTCCATCTCTTTAACAACGGTCTCATTTTCATTGGATGATTCCTGATCGGTGTCTGAAAAGTCAAGTGCATCTCCTACCAAAAAGGAGTAGGCGTACGGTCACAACTGTGATCATTATGAAAAAATGTTTTGTAATTGCACTGTGGTCCTATGTATTAATACATTAAAGCTATTTTGATGAATATCATTTGGCCTAATTCAATTAAAAAAACATGTAATCTTTCCTAATAAGATGGAAATGTAATGTGGAAAAAGGAGACAATAATACAATATTAAGAATTGAAACAGACAAACGCAAAATGTACTTTTTCTAATTCATAATTATGCAGTAATTGTAACCGTTACTTTTGAAAGGTTAGATTAGTTTTTAGATTAGTCTTTATTGTCCCAGAAGGGAATGTGTGCATGCTTCATGGAGCTACAGTAGCTATATTAGCTACAGTAACTATAGTACCTACAGTATAGCTTCGGTAGCTACAGTAACTATACATTGTGAAAGTAAAAGACTAAATAACTACACAACATTTATAGCCCAGCCTATAGTATAGTAAACATCACTTCCCAATAGGGGACAAACCCTGAACCATGAAAATAACTTAATTTATCTGTTAGTTTTTTCTTTTTCTTGAAGTAGCCATTTTGTAAAGCTTGTCAAATGGCCTAAGTCACAAGACAATGTGACTTAAGCCATTATGTTTTTTAAATATATGGCCTAAGTCACACTCTTGACATAGGCCATTATACTATCAGGGTAGGAACAGCACTATCCTTTCAATAAGGATGTAGGCAATTTTACCAGAGGTGGCCAGCATCAAGAAGAGATGATTTAGGCAAAAGAAACATTTTCTCCAAAATATGACTTAGGCCATTAGTTTAAGAAGGTGACGACATTTAACATCATCATCATCATCATCATCATCATCATCATCATCATCATCATCATCATCATCATCATCATCATCATCATCATCATCATCATCATCATATGCTGCTAGTCCTGCTGCTGCTGCTAGTCCTTTGATAGTCACCTGTCGGTCTCCTGTCCTTTCTGAAAGCCATAAAGGTGACATTAGTCATTTAGATAACTTGTGTCCTCAATTACCAGGGGATTACTGAAACTACCATGAATTTAAGAAAATGGTAGAAATGAATCCAATCTGAATTTTAAAGCATTACTTTAGATCCCCTCCCTCTAAATGTATCAATAAACATTAGAAAGTGATGCTCCTGACTACCATACAAGTTTAAGAAGATAATATTGGTTTGAAAGAATTCAAAGCTATAAATAAACAGCAACAGGCTCTTTAACCAAGGCACTGTTAGCCTAACATGTAAACTAGTTGTTAACACTAATACTAATATTATCACTTAATATTAGCAAATTCGATTTTATTTTTTAAAACATATTGATGTAAATACATACACATATCGATTTGTTGTATAAATATTGCAAATCAAAACTTTATTCACTAATAATTAACAAAAATCGTAGTTCTATCTCCTGTTATCAATGCATTCACATTGCCCCACCATGAACTTCCGGGGAACGATCCTCGTCTACATGAACCACGTGACGATAACCGTTTTTGGACTTCCGGTGTCGTAACTCTTCTATCTATATGGCGCTGCCTTCCAGTAAAGCTTTTCAAAATAAACTTTAGCAACAACGTTAGCCACAAGCCAATGCTAACCGGAAATGTTTTCAGAATAAAACAGTTTTAAGCTTACCATATGTTTAACCTAAATTACGTCATTAAACATTGATTTTAATTTCTTACAGACTCAGTGAGTGTCAGCTCTGTTTGTGATAACGTAGATGCATACTGTGCACAGATATTTTGATGACTTCACCCAGTCAAGTGTAATAAGCCAAATACTGCAATAAACAAGCATTACGAAACAAACGTTGTTAGATCATGTTTGTGTTGCGGAGGTTAATGTAACCTTAGTTTAAGATGCTCGTGAAATGCAAATCTCAAGTGACAAATTCAAAATTACAAATACACAAACAGTGGAATGCCGCCCTAACTAGTAGCTCTAAAATCAGAATGTATTTGTAGTTGGAGACTAAGTGCTCCTCAATGACTGACTCAGAAGACCTCGAGTCCGTAAAAAGATCCAGATTTGCCCTCTCTACAAAGCAGGGATATTTTTCCACGCTTTGTCTACATCAGGAGTTGTTTTAGCTTGGTGTCATGCTGAATCCTTGTGCTCCTTCCACTAACCTTTTTCATGTGTTGAGAAATATACACAGTTCTGTTGACTGAAACATCTCTGTTTGGAGCAATGCACTATGACAGAAAAAAGTGATATAAAATTGGATGGTGCAACATGGGCGATACATAGCTTTCTTCAGGTCTACATCCACAGCGTTAACTTGTGATGCATAGTCTATAGCAGGGCTATTCAATTACACATCCAGTTGGGCCAGATTTTATAACTACAAAATTCAGCTGGGCCAGACATTCAGCGGCCTGTGAAAAGCGGGTAATGACACATTTTAAACCAACACATATTACTGCGATGAAAAACATGCCATTTGTATTAATTGTTCATCGAACAAAGGTATGTCAAAAAGTGCATAAAAACAGAACAAATTAGCATTAATTTAACAGAATCTGAGGCATCTCAAAGTGCATAAAAAAAAAAAGTGCACAGTTGTAGCATTACATTCGTTTGCTTTAGAAGTCAAATATTCAAGTTATTATTTTTTAACCAGGCACATCACAAAGTGCATTTAACTGAATACAATAATAGCAGTCTTAATAAATGTCCTCAAATAAAATTGGATAGCTACATATGACACATGCACATCAAAAAGTGCATTAACAAACAGTTAAAGAGCTCCAATGTAACAAAAAGAGGTAGTACTATAGCAATACTATTTTTTCACTTTTCAAGTAATAACAAAAAAAATCATACGTTTTGGTCACATTTGACCCAGACACATTACAAAGTGCATTTGAATACAAACATAACTGTCAAACCCTTCAGTGCACAATCCCATAACAAGGGATAAGGGTAACTAACAGAATGAATACTACACTACACGTCTACTATAGTAAACTGGGTGCTTACTATCACCTCATTTGTGATTTGTCATCACTGACTTTCTGAATGGGAGAAGTGACATTTTTAGTTCTCATTCATAACACTCCGTTCGATGTCTCACTATGGGATGCGCCTCATCGCGGAGCAAACAGAAGCATCAATCTCATTACGCCAATCCTGATTGGCTGGTGATCTTGACGTCAGCGTCAGGGGAAATCACCCCCTATAAGTAGCTTGCGCCACAACGCATGCGTCATTCAAACACCTCTTCTCGCTTCAGAGCACATCTCACAGTAGCCGGGCAAGCTTCACTGTCCACAGACTGAACCCAAAATATCATTTTGGTCGACGGGCGCTAGCCGGCTACTCCTTCTGCTTCGCAGGAAGATGGTAGTACTAACGCCGTAAGTACTTACGAATCGACCTCGCCCTTCTCTACGAGAAAGTAAGGTAGGTCCGATTTTTTCAAGCTAGCAGCACACCTGTTGCTAGCTCGCTCCCTCTCTACCGACACCACGGTAGCGAGGACGTTTTTCTTTTCTCTTCCTCACGGAGGGGAAAAGGATTAAAAGAGGAGCATACTGCCACACCAGTCAGTATTCTCCGGGAATAAAAGACCCACACCATCCTTTTTTCTCCGGATTAAGGACAAGGTGGTAATACCTTTTTTCCCGTCCCACCTGTCGAGAGCGGGCCCTCTCCACGCCACGAGGCGACAAAGATGGACGCCCCTCTCCCTCACACCAGAGGAGTCAGGGACTCGGTGGCTCGACTCTGCGGCTGCGGGTTGAAGATCTCGGGCACAGACACACACCAGGTCTGTTCGTCCTGCCTCGGGCTGGAACACGCCCGAGGCACTATCGACAACCCCGGCTCATGCGGACATTGTGTCCGCTTCACAGTCAAGAGCCTCCGCCGACGGCTAGCGAGACAAGCTAGCCTGTCGGAACAGGACCCCTCCATGTCCATGGACCCGCCGGCCGGCAGTCAAGACACGGGGGCGTCCGCCACAGAGAGTGAACCCCTCTCCGTGTCGGTCTGGGGCTCATTATCAGCGATGGCCTCAGAACCGAAATCCCGCGCCCTGGCAGGCCGGGACCCGGTGACGACAAGACACGCGGGAACGGATTCCCGCGCTTTACCAAGCTGGGGCTCCCGGTTAGACCTCACCATGGTCTCACCCGCGAGGATGTCCTCGAGTTGGATTATGAGGAGGACGATGAGCCCTGGCGTTCCTCCTGTCCGAGTCAGATGAACAAGAAGAGGACACCTTCATGTCATCGGCCCAGGCTGCAAAGCCTGGAGCGAGGGCTGCTCTCCCGGGCGACAGCACACCAGCTTCGCCCGGTCTGAGCATGGACCTGCAGGCCGTATGCGGTCAGACTCAATGTTCCGTGGCCTGAAATGGCCAAGGAGACCTCCAGGTCCCGCTACGAGGGGAAGCATCTTCCCCAAACAGCGGGCAAAGTGGGCAACTCCTCCCGGTTTTTCCAGAAATGTTGGATGAAGTGTCGGTCTCGTACAGAGACCGGCCCTTCAGCAACAAGGTCCCAATCCAGAGTGCCTCCTCCCTGGACTGCGATGGAATGGAGAGGCTCGGCCTGCTACGCATACCGCCCATGGAACCGCTGGTTCTACCGAAGGTGGGCCCCTCACCGAGCAGGAACCCCACGCTGCCAGCAAAGGCGGACCGCTTTCAGTCCACAATGACTGAAAAGTCCTATAAAGCTGCAGCGCTGTCTGCCAGGGCCCTGAACGTGTCCTCGCTGCTAACCACCTACCAAGCGGAGCTCTGCGAGGACCTGTCGGGTAGCCCGGGAGCAGCCACTCTGGACGAGATGGCAACGGTCACGGACATTTGCCTCCGTGTCCAGCGCTGCGTCGTCCAGGCCACGGGCAAAGTAATGGGGATCATGGTGGTGCAGGAAAGAGCGATATGGCTCAACCTCACCAACCTCCCTGACCGAGAAAGGGAAGATGTGCTGGATATGTCCATCGTTCCCGAGGGAATTTTCGAGACGAAGAAGAAGGAGGACGAGGCACTCCACCTCTGCCTCCCTCGAAGGGTCCAGCCGCTGCCCTCGCAGCAGCAGTCCTTCACCCAAGCGAACTCTGCCCGGTTTAAAGCACCGGTCAAGCAGAGGTCGCAGCCCACCCCGAGTCCCCAGCCCAGGCTGGAGACAAGGGAAAGTTGGCCGAGAAAATCTCCGGTTCCGGCTGCAGCTCAGGCTCAGCCAACCCAGAATTTCGGCCAGCAGTCGAGGAAGAAGAAGCGAGCGGTGTGACAGCCCCTCCTTCTCCCCTCCGTGAATGTGTTCCCGCCGCCTCGAGAGATGCCTAAACACCATCCTCAAGTCCACACAAACACATGTCACATGTTGATTGATTCCTCTGTCATAAAACATTTGCCGCTGACGCATCCAGGCTTCAGGCCGAGGGCGCAGCTCCAAAAAATGAAAAGAAAATCAATAAAACCAATAAACAGCCCGCCAATTCTTCCCCTTTTGAGAGCAGCTACGGCATCTCTCAAAAGGCGGATTATTGACGGGTCTGTGAAGGCACCACCGCCACGCGCACGCACAGTGCCGACTGGGGCTTTAAGGGCACCACCGTCACGCGCATGCGCAGTGCCGGCTGGGGTCGTAAGGGCTCCACCGTCACACGCATGCGCTGTGCCGGCTGGAGCTGTGAAGGCACCGCCGTCACACGCATGCGCAGTGCCGGCTGGAGCCGTAAGCGTGACATCTCAGCTGGCTCTAAGGAGCATACAGCAGGAGATACTCACGACATCTGCCTGGGCTTCTCAAAACAGTTATACTTTATCTGTTTTCACAAGCCCAGAGAGAGTCAACCCATATTCTGGAGAGAGAGGTTCTCTCTCTCCTAGAAAGAAGGGTTTTATCTATAATGCCCGCCGAGCAGAGTCAGATTACGCAGACAAATATCCTCGTAAAGCACCCGCTCAACATGGGTCTCATAATAAAACTAAACCCAGCGCGCCACGGCGTGCGGAGATTATTGGTTATTATGTAATGCGTAGTGGCACTACACCCGACTTTTCTCGTGCGGGACGCGCCTACGGGTGCTGTCCTTTCACGGAAGGTGGTCACCACGGACGCATGTCAGACAGGCTGATAGGGTATTTACGAAGGTCGCCCGGTGAGAGGTCTCTAGAGCAGAGACCTCCAGCGGGCGCATGTAAATTACCCGGAGCTTTTAGCGGTGTTCCCCACCCTAAAACGCTTCCTGCCTTCTCTCAGAGGACACCATGTCCTCGTGAGGACAGACAACACGATATCGTGTATGAACCGCCAAGGGAGGTTGCGTTGTCTCCAGTCACACACACTGGCACACAAACTGATCCCTTGGAGCGGCAGACGTCTCCTCTCTCTGAGAGCGACACAGGTACCGGGAGTGATGCACCTCAGGACAGAACTACTGTCCTGTTACTAAGCAACGGCTCTCCCACTGGATTGTGGAGGCAATTGCTTTGGCCTATACGAGTCAGAATTTGCAAGCACCTTCGGGTCTGCGGGCTCACTCGACTTGCGGCCTGGCTACATCCTGGGCTTTGTTCAAGGGTGTTTCCATTCAAGACATCTGTGCAGCGGCGAGCTGGTCCTCGCCGCTCACTTTTGTCCGCTTTTACAGGCTAGATGTCTCCGCTCCAAGCGTGGCCCGAGCAGTGCTGGGCACCTTGTTGAGTCGGGACTCTACCTGTTCAATTCTGGTTGATCGGTGATTTTCGAGATAAGCTCGTCTGGCAATACGGGAGCTACAATATCCCATAGTGAGACATCGAACGGAGTCTTATGAATGAGAACTATAGGTTACTTACTTAACCCCAGTCCTCAGAGTAACATGAAGTGAGATATCTCACCAGACGGCCCTCCTTGCTATGGTGAAGCGAGAAGAGGTGCTTATTTTGAATGACGCATGCGTTGTGGCGCAAGCTACTTATAGGGGGTGATTTCCCCTGACGCTGACGTCAAGATCACCAGCCAATCAGGATTGGCTTAATGAGATTGTTGCTTCGGTTTGCTCCGCGATGAGGCGCATCCCATAGTGAGACATCTCACTTCATGTTACTCTGAGTGCTGGGGTTACGCAAGTAACCTATAGTTTTGAACAAGAGCAGTGATTTTTGGCTCGTAAGATGTCAATGCAATCCTAACGGCCCGTCCACACTACAGCTTCAAAAAAAGCTTGGAGCTGAGCGTGTCTGAAGCTTGACCAATAACCAATCACATGAATCTCCCGCCCCTGACACACAAGCAGCGGTTTGATTGGCTAGAGCTTGTACTGGCATATGATTTGATTGGCTGACGCTTCCACCGAAAGCTTCAGAAGCTTCAAAAGTTGAACATTGCTCAACTTTTGCAGCCTGAAACGCCAGGAAAGCTCCGCTCTGCTTCCCACAATGCAGTTCGGCGAAAAGTGACGTCACCCCATTCAAAGTGAATGGGCAGACGCGTTGTAAACCGTTTTTGAAGCTGTCGAAGCTGTAGTGTGGACGGGCCGTAATACATTGGTGAAGAGTGCTGTCAGCGAGTGCTACTTTTTATTAAGTTCATGTGTGAAAAGCTTGATTCCCATTTGTATGTTGATCCAAACATACTGAGCACACAGATCGCTACTTTCTGAATATTAGGGAACTGCTGTTTTATATGGGCTCAGAACAGTCTCATAATACACACATGCACACAGAAGGATTCACACTTGTATTTTTCAATGCACACACAAATGTGTTCAGTTTCATATGTATGTAAATAAAATCCAAATACAGAAAAAAGTTTTACATGTGTATTTTTGATCCTCACATATTTGTTTTCCGTTTAAATCCCCTGAACCTGCAAACACAAACCGCTCTCTGTGCACGGATCGCTGTGCATTCGTGTGTGGGTTTTTGAGACTCCCCTGACGGTCAGCCGATTCGTACTTGTAATTTTTCTATCTATAACCAATCAGATGTCTCCTCCATTCTAAGCCAATCACATGAGCGAGCCCCCACGAGGGTAGATTTATTGCGTTCATGACGTAACGCTTCATGTACGCATTTTGCGCAGTCCGGAGCTGACAGGTCCATGGAGCCTGCCTGCAGGCGCTAATCTCAGGACACCTCCACTCTCAGTACAGCGCCATTTTCCGAACAGGAAATGCACTCAAATACAAGCCTTTATATTATTAAGGTACAGCGCCACTTTCCGAACCATTGATGAATGCTTGTGTACACAAACACGGCAGGCAAAACCGTTTTAAATGTGTGTTTCCTGTGTGGCGAATACAGCTGCTTTATTTATGTCTGTATGAAGTTGAAGGGGGAATCGGCCGATATTCACTCTTAATAGTTTGATCGGTGCTCTCTATAAAGGCCGATCAGGAGAGCTGGATCTGATCGATATGGACATAAACGCCAGTGAAGTATAACCGGACGCGAGAGAGAGATCAGATCAGCTGCTGAGTCTGACGGAGACAGCAGCTCTGCATGATCACCTGATGCTCCGCCCTCTGTTAAGCAAGCTGACCGGACAGTGCAAAATGCGTATATGAAGTGTCATGAACGCAATAAATCATACCCTCGTGGGGGCGCGCTCATGTGATGAGAAAAAATTACAAGTATGAATCGGCTGACCGTCAGGGGAGTCTCAAAAACCCACACACGAATGCACAGCGATCTGTGCACAGAAAGCTGTTTGTGTTTGCAGGTGCAGAGGTTTTAAATGGAAAACAAATATGTGAGGATCAAAAATACATATGTACAACTTGTTTCTGTATTTGGATTTTATTTACATGTATATGAAATGGAACACATGTGTGTGTGCTTTGAACAACACAAGTGTGGATCCGGAAATACAAGTGTGTATTATGAGACTGTTCTGAGCCCATAGATTTTTGACATCACTCCAAAACTTCGCTGGCCCGTTAGTGCGCTGCTCTTGTGCCATGGTTATGCATGAATGCATGTCAATAAGTTCCAGTGTAAATTTCCCCTCGTCAATGCAGGGGACCACTTCCTTTGCTCTGGTTGATACGCCCCACTCTATTGCAACAGTGAAGGGGTCTCTGGCAAAGCCCATCACCTCTGTGGGCAGAGCAAGTCCATCCAATCGACCGGCAAAGTTCTCTATCAACCTCGCAATGAAATCTGTCATCACATCCGTGATTTGTGCTGGGGATTTGCTGAGCGTCGGAAAATGCATCATCCGACCCGTACTCAAGTCGGTCGCGAAAAGGTCCAGCTTGACTTGGGCAATGACTCGTGCATCTGCTCCACAAGATCAATGACCGTTTTGTCTTTGTTTACGCTTCAGTTGAGAGAGACATGTTTTAGAGTTGCAATCATAGGACCACCGTTACTAGCACCACTAGATGCACTTTCAAAAAACATGCTGCGTTGTGGTTTGGTGGTTTCTATGCAACGCGGAGTGTTGCGTTCATGGTCTGTACTAGTGTAGGAATTTGGCCACGGGAGGCTGGGCCACTCGGGCGTTGGTTCTGGGCCGCATCTGGCCCGCGGGCCGCCATTTGAATAGGCCTGGTCTATAGGCTGCAACATTACTGTGCAGAAGGGGACACTGAATGGTTTGGAAATCTATCTAAAGGGGAGAGTTGGCTTTATCTAGGCTTTGCACATATGTTGTCATGTGACCCTAAATTCATCAAGTAACTATCATTTATATTTGGCTGTGATGGATAGAAGCACCTGGTAAAGTGGAAAAAAAAATGTTTTCACAATAAACCTTTTTAGTTTTACATTTTCAACATGTCAGGAGTAATTACTGTTATGTCAAAGCACATTTATCCAGGCATACAAATATGTATCATACATGTTGGCTATTTGGCTAGGTGTGAAACCATGTGAATCATTTTGCTAAAGATTATCATGAATGACTTAGCTAGACAGTTTTTTTTTGGCAAGGGTGGAAAATTATCATAGCAGTGCCCAAAGAAAGTAATATGTACAGGTCAACCCTAGGGATGGGTACCGAAACCGTTATTTTGTACGTTTTATCGAACCAACTCCGTTTCTATCAGACGACCTGCAATCAACACTGATCAAGGCCGTGTGGATATGCCTCCACCTACATCACCTACCTCGATGCAGTCATTACCTGCTGTGTTCCACACATTGCCTCCAAATCTACAGCCCTTCTCTTTCCAGCCACCTTGTCAGCAACAAGCATCCCTCCTCAGTCCATCACACATTTACATTTTAATTTACATTAAAGTATTTCGTGAGGCCTTCTAAAATGTTTTTCAATATAATTAGGGTTGTAGTTGAAGAGTTTGTAAATTATTGCGTTGCCTGGCAATTTAATACATTAATGTAGCCTTTGTTTCTGCTAAAAGAGGTGTCGACCAGCTGGGGCAACAAGAAAATCGGCGAAATCGAGTGTGACTATTAAACAATAAATAATTATTATATTAATATTGACAATAACAACCGACCGTCGGGGAGCGTTCTCATGGCGTCTATTATCAACGCTATGGGAGGTCTATGAAGGTCTATGGGATGCCCTGCCCGTTGAAAACTGACTCTCAAGGGGTACCCTGTGCGTAATAGAGTGACGGGGAGGGGTCCTGACCGACCGTCAACATGTGACGGGTTGGGAGTGAGAACGTGTTGAATAAACACCATCCTTAATGCGCCTGCTGTGAAATATGGAGATGCAGGGAGCTTTGAGGACTTTGCTCTGTCAGTAAATAGCCTTGTTGTAGGCTTAACAGCCTGGATGGAGCAGCTAAAAGTGAACTCTTGTGCAGCTCTCATGTGGATAGACTGCTTGCTAAACTCCCATCCTCATACAGGGACAGCTTTGCAGAGTATTTTTTAACAAAATGCCTTCTGCAGAGTGGCACTACTAACACCTACACCAAGCGGCAAACTCTGGGGAAGAGCCGGGACGCCAATACGGAAGTGCCACACACTGCAGTTCATATATTGGCCGATAGGCGATGGCTGCAGAAAGGAGTTTCCATAGACCCCCATGTTAAAATGCCCAATTTTACAGCAGAAAAAAACATGTTTCTACCCCTGGCTCCATACATTTTTATTATCGATATAGTTAGATTCCACCTTCATGATTATGGATCTGTGAGTGAATTGTTTTCGAACACGACCCTTTTATTTATATTAGGTCTTAACGTTTTTGCATATATTAGGGCGTGGTCACTTTGATGGACACGTACATGCCTCATTTACATAAATACAGAATTATTTTAACAAATAAAATAACAAAAAACATCATAACAAATACAAAATAAAAGGTTTGACAGACAGCCATGCCCAGCATGGGCCTGGAGAGCTACAGAGTCCATTGGGGGAAGAGGGGGGGGTGGGATGTGGGGAAGAGGAAGAGCAGCCATGTTAACAGTGTTATGGCTACAGATGTAATATCTAACTCAACATTAGCCATGACAGTCTGGGCTTAGCAAGGGCCTTAGAATACATACTCTAAAGGCCAAATCCAAAAACAGTGAAACTGACATTTTAGCAGTTCATAGTCTTTGGAGGTGGTCTTTCAGGCAATTGGCTAGTGACTTAAAAAAAATATCAAAAGCCCAGTACTGTCATGTCTAATGTTGGAGTGTTCAACACTGACACCATTTAGGCTATGAACAAAAGTAGCCATAACACTGTTAACAAACTTCCGGGCCTTGTCAATTTTTACAGGATTTGCACCAGCCCTCCACCCGCGCCTCTGGGAGAGCATGATCTTCATGCCAGGGTGCCAGCTGGTTCAGCAACTGAAAACTGGGCACATCCCCCAAGTCATTGCCGCCACAGTGGATGAGGAGGACATCCGGGACTGCTCTTCCTCGCAGGGAGTAGGAAAAGAAAGGGAGGACACCTCTCCAGCGCAGTCCACCCCAACCGAACCAGCACACCCTCAGGTCGAGGCCAAGGTTGCTGCCGATGGTCTCTGTAGCTCTCTGGGCTCCACGCCGGACATAGCTGTCTCCGATTATCCATACAGTCACTATGGGAGGAAAATAAACGAGAGTAACAAATGCTTCAGATAATGAGGAATATCAAATTAAGTATAAAGGGTTGCTCATTTTGTTCCTTTGACAATAACATACAAAATAACTATGAAATCACACCTGTATGGTTAAAAGTAACAAGAGAGCAAAACCTCAAAAAACAGATTAACAGCACACAGTTTGTATATATATTTATATACTGTGTACACATGTATATATACATATATGTATAGTATGTTTGTGTGTAATGTCAACCATCTGAAGTCATGTAAAGTAAGCCAGGACCATCAACTTAGAGGTTGTGCAGTTTGGCGTGGAGGAGGTTGCCATCTTCTATTTTCTTAATGCTGAAAGAAATAAAAATGGTTTAATCAATATAAAAGCACCTTTCTTTTTCTACAGTCATATTTCATTAATTAAATTTAATTCACGCAACACTGGCTATATCTCTGCTAGTTTACAAAGTTTAGTTACAAATGACATTTATATTTGAAAAATGGTGAAGCACTTAAAAAACAATTGTATAGTGTAGGTTCAAGAACATTTAAATCAAAAGGACAAGTTTTGTAAAGTTACAGGGTATCTTACCTTCAGAATATGCCGGGAACGAGGAGCAGTGACTGCAAGCTGGGTTGTTAGCATAGACTGTGTTGTTAGCATAGGTTGTTAGCTTAATACTGAGAGCATGTTAGCTTAGCTGCTTAGCCTGAGCTAGGTCTGGAATGTCACACTCGTTGGCAGCAGGTCCCGCCCTGTCCCGCCTCGGCTCCGCCTCAGCACCGCCTCTTTGCCCTTATTTGGAGCAGGCGGGAGAAGGCGGGAGTTAGACTCTGACGTCACTGTCGAGCCGTTAGTAGCCGACTCCGCCTACTAAGGGCTTCACGGCAACTCTGCAGAATCCTATGGGTGACGTCACGGACCCTACGTCCATTTATATATACAGTCTATGACCTACACACTCCCTGATCTTGCTGTGTAGTTAGAGAGGAAATCACAAGCAATCCAGATATCCAGGCGAGCTACAGAGAGCTACACTGCGGACAAGCCACATTCAGAGCACAAGGAGCAAAAACCATTCAAGCCCTCAAAACCTCAATCTTCAGTTTATTATGGCACTGATCGAGTCCCAGATAAGCGCTTTACTGACTAACACATCTTCTTCTGGGAAGAAAGAGACAACAAAAGATAAGAAAAGGGAACGTTTCAAGCCCTTTTGTCCCTTCTGCAGTAGTACAGAGCACTATCTGAGCTCATGCCCGGACTTCAGCAAGCTGACAAACACACAAATAACAGCATGGATACAAGACAATAAAAGATGCTGGAAGTGTGGCAGGGGGTATCAACCTGACAACTGCACTCTGAAGAAACCTTGTGCCACATGTGGTGATCAGCATCTGCAGATTCTGCACGAGTCTATATCCAGCACAAATAAAAGTGTCCTTGCAGTGAGTACAGTATCCAGCGCCATCTACTTGGATCAAGTAACACACTCTGGCCGAGTGATGTTAAAGGTGGTGCCAGTGAAACTCCACAGTAAAGGCAAAACACTATCCACACATGCTATCCTGGATGATGGGTCCGAAAGAACCATCGTTCTCCAATCTGAAGTGCACTACCTGCAACTGGACGGGGCAGAGAAGTCCCTCAAACTTCGCACTATCAGGCAGGAGGTGTCTGAGCTGCAGGGAGCCTCTGTGTCATTTGATGTGTCAGCACCAGGATGCCCGCAGGTGAGACATTACATCAGCCATGCCTTCACTGCTAAATAGCTAGACCTTGGTAAGCAATCCTGCCCAATGGATCTTATACAGCAGAAGTATGCCCACCTTGGACATATTCCAGTTAAAGCATTCAAAGGTGTACAACCTATGCTTCTGATAGGCTCAGAAAACCCACAGCTTATCACTCCAACATCGCCTATCAGGATGGGGCCCCTAGGCAGCCCTGTCGCTGTAAAAACAAAGCTTGGTTGGGCTATACAGGGACCAGCTACTTTCCTCCATCAGCCCGCTGAAGCCACCTGTCTTCACACCTCATCATTCCATGTTCCCTCTCAAGACCTGCGACACAGCGTCGAAAGACTATGGCAGCTAGATGTACTGCCATTTCGGCCTGAAAGAGAAGTCACTCGATCTAAGGAGCTGACAGAGGCAGATAAATGGAGATATGTGCCCACAAAACACAATCCTGCACATGATCTGACCCGGGGAAAGACACTCCTGGATCTCTCTGCACCGAGTCAGTGGAACCAAGGCCCTGACTTTCTCAAACAGGCACCGGAATGTTGGCCAATTCAGCCTTCACAGAGAACAAGTGATGAAAGTGAGTTAAAGAAGTCTGCATTCTGCGGTTAGGGTTAGTCGCCAGGCTACGTCTGCACCAGCCGCCATTCTGGTCTACGGGTGTTGACTATCAACTGCCCTTTAGCATCAAAATAGGCAGACGACAGGAAAAACGCTGGGGAATTATCTTCAAATGCCTCACTACCAGATGTGTTCACCTGGACCTGCTGGCCAGCATGGACACAGACTCTTTCCTGGCCCTGCGTGGCGTAATTTCACGACGAGGAAAGCCCTTTGAAATAATAAGTGACCAAGGTACAAACTTCAGAGGTGGAAACCGGAAGCTGCAAGAGGCTTTTGCTGCTCTGGAACTGTCTCTGCAAGAACAACTGAGTGAACAAAGTATCACTTTCCGCTTCAATCTCCCACTATCTCCACACTTCGGTGGCACCTGGGAGCGTGAGATTTGATCCATCAAAGCTGCACTCCAGGCATGGGCGTTGCAGCCATTATATGAGGGTGGGACAAGTCCCCCCCACCTTTTCAAATGATTAGTTTAGACCCCCCACTTTTACCATGTGGAAAGTCCCTGAATTGGTCTATCCACTCGCCGCACTTTGTAGAGCGCTGTGTCAGTGCTTCACTATCAAATCCATTCCACTTGCTTATTGAGAGAATGCCCAAATCAATGAAACTCCGTACCATGTTTTCACTGCTACTTTGTACCAGGGCAGATTCTCACATAGTGCGCGGCATGTTCAAGGAGTGTTGCCATAGTTGGACAGCTCAGATCTGTTGTATGAAGCGATGCCGGTAGCGGAGGTAAGGCACACACACCAAGTGTTCAGGAAATGATTAATACAGCGAAAATCAAAGCTGACGATCTCTTGGTTTGATATGTTTTCTCCCCCAGACAACATGGACATAAGAATATTTTTTTCAAAGAAGAGGAAAGTAAGTCATCAGCTGGTAGCAGTTAATCAGTTAACAGTGATGGCGGCGGCGTCTCACTTCTGGAGAGGAGTTTCGTCTTTATGTCATGATAGAGAGATACAAACAGGGTGGGATTTTCACGGAGGCCATGACGGCCATGGCCGTCGTAGCCCCTCGGTCTGGCCGTTATGCCCCACAAATAATTGTACGTCCTACGGCCACCATGGCCTTTGGGCCCCTCACACTGTTAAAATCTTGAAGTTGCTTTAAAAGCATCAGAACAGTGGTTTCTGAACTGCATTATGCTGCGTTCACAACGGACGCGATGCGAATATTCGCATTGCTCTAACCGCTGGAGTTTCACCGCGGCTGTCAGCAGTGTTTACTCCTGTCACAGGGCGCGCTGGAGAGGGGGCGGGGCTTACATCCATGTAAATACTGTGGTGGAAACCGACAAACTTAACCTATTTTACCGTGATTTAATTGTAATACACGTTTCAAATGATGCCGAATTAACTAAATACTGGTAACGGTTAGTAAAAAACATGCTTTGACAAGTGTGCAGACAAGACGGCAGGCAAAAAACCTTTTAAAATGCATGTTTTCTGAATGGAGATCGGATCGATCAGACTAAACTAACGTTGTAGCTGCTCCGTCCAATCTCACACCAACGTCCTAAAGACAGACATGACACAGACAGTCTGTGGTATACACACACACGAATGATATATGTGCAGAGTTTGACCCTTGAAGGCTGTTTCTTCTGCTCTGAAATGGAATCTATTTGTTACATATTAATAGAATTTGTGATTTGATTTCGGATTTGTGAATGGGAGAAGTAGTAGATGGAAAACATACCAAACACTAATTATTCAAAGTAAAGTATTTCATTTTATACACGGTAATATTAAGGAGGCATAGGCCTATAGGATGGTATAATGTTTGACATTATTGATAGAAAAAAAGTGATTTGTTTTCCATGTCATTCGTGTGTTTTTCTTATCAGAAAGTTTATTTATTTCTAAGCTCCAAATCCAAATGTTTCCCTCAATGGCCTTTGTGCCCTAGCATGTGGCCTTTCCGCCCTGAAAAAATGTGTGACACCAAAGGCCAAATGGCCTTGCCCCTAAAATGAAGAAAATCCAAGCCTGGATACAAATACTGAATAGTTTAGATGAGAAAAGGCATTGAAATGCCAGGTTACTAGTATTTATAATGTAAACAGGGAACATGAATAACCCGATCTCTCTGTGCTTATGTAAACACCATGATGTCTATGTAGAGACGCAGTCAGTGTGTTTGACTGGAGCCTCAGTTCGATAAGAGATTATTTTCTGATTTCTTTAACTTCGGTACTCTCTCTCAAAATGGTAATGTGCATTATGTTTTAATTATACTTCTTATCATTCAGAAACTTTTTGTGTGTGTTTATGTTTTACATAGTGCTTATAGGCCATGTCCATACCAGTATTCAGTTAACTATTTATTTTCTGTGCACATTACATAGACTAGCTATTATTCTACCTACTGCTTGAGACTTTGAGTCTTCAAAATGTCCAATGTCACAGACTGGGACTTACTTTAGAGTCAGTTGTATTTACATTCATTATGACTTGTTATGATTCAATGTGAAAGAGTATACTGCTCAATAAATAATGATCACTTCACCACCTCTCTTGACATCTAGGCGCTTGAGAGTGAGTCAGAGGCAGAACACAGGGACAGTGGAGAGAGGTCCATTGCTGAGGTGAGTGATGAAAGGGAAATGACAGTTTAGAGTAAATTGTGATGTGGACTCTCATCCCAGAATTTGAAGGAAATCAGTGGGGATATTAAACCGGAAACATTTCAGGCACCAATATAGACAGAAGAGCAACATTTATTTGAACATTTAAGTCAATGATACCATTCCTAGGTGAACTTAACATCTGTATGGAGTCAGATCAGTCTCAATATTAATAAATGCTCACAGAAGGATTCACAAATGTATTTTGCGATGTATATATAAATGACTCTCCACAACAATATCTCTCAATGCACAATATTGTTATTGTTGTATATAAATGTACAAAAAATGGGCATTTAAACTGCTTTTTATTAATTCAAAGACGGCTCTGAATTAATAATCAAATATGTTTCCTTTCTTTACTACTGGATGAAATTACAAAATGTACCCATCATTTTCCTCATGCTAGTATAGCCACATAAAAGTATCAAACCACCTGTTAAAATACACCAGAATACAGGAAATCTATTTTTTTTCCGGTGGGGGGCGACCCCCACACCCCCCGTTAAACCCCCCCCCCCCCCACATTCAGGATGCTTCCTACGCCCATAACTCCAGGTAATCCTAAAGGGTCAGATCGTGTCAGAGGAAGTGCTCCTCACCGTCCTCATCGAGGTGGAGGGAATCCTTAATTCAAAGCCACTCGGCTACGTATCATCTGACATCGCAGACGAGGATCCCATTACTCCAAATCTGCTGCTCATGTGGCGGCGAGATGCCTCTCTCCCTCAGGCAACATATGGCCCAGGAGAGCTTCTCGGCCGACGTCAATGGAGACACAGCCAAGTCATCGCAGACCAGTTTTGGACTCAGTTCACACAGCGCTACCTGCCAAGCCTGCAGCAGCGTCATAAATGGCAGCAGTCCACTCCAGATTGAACTGTGGGGCAAGTGGTAATGATTGTAGACGCACAACTTCCACATGCTCTGTAGGCAGGGTGATGCTGAGCCCTGATAGAAGGATCAGGGTGGCAGATGTGTCTATAGGAAAGTACACCTATCGTCGTTCGGGCGCTAAGCTCATCATAGATGCCTGCTGAGGATCATAGATGCCTGCTGAGGATAATACATCATAGTCTCAGGGATTTTTATGTGCTGCACACATTAGGGGGCGGCTGTATAAAACTCCCCCTTTACTTGGACTGTTCCTTGCACCCCCTAATATGGGCCTGAATAGTTTCAACCATGTTGCAGCACTAACGTGCACTTGTTGTCGTAACAGGATCGCAAAGACACTAGTAGCGATCGGACAAATGAGAGTGTTGTATTTTGTGTGGTGTGGACATGCGTGCATGAAAATATAACACACCCATCCAATTACCATTGCATGTAAAATTCACTACCCTGGAAATCAATAAAGTAGTTCAATTGGAACAGCCTGTGGAAAGCCGTTCTTCCTCGCACGTCCGTCGCCGACACCTTCTAACAGAGGACAGGAAAATCTAGCTGCAGCATGACCCGTATACTTTTTCACGCCGTGTTCTCAACACCTTCTAATTTTCCAGTGTAGCTTCAGAATCTTAATACTTGGCCTGTGCTAATGTTACAAACAAAATAAAAACTCCAAACTCTTCAAGTGAACTAAATCACATATTTCAATAGCTCTGAATTTCTGATGAGCATCAGTGTTATTCCTAAAAAAAATCCTTGAAATCCCTTTTTAAAATCAAAATATAATAATGAACTACTCCTGTTTGTGGTAAAGACACACACTAATGTTATGATACTGTCAAAGTGAATGATTTCCTGTGTGTCTCTGTTCTGTAAGGTACATCATTCTCTGCTTGGATCGTGTGCAGAAATCTCATCAATTGTACCTGGTGTTATGGATTCATTTTGTCTTTACTCCTAGACATTTAACCTTATGTTGTGTGTTGACATTTACGACCATCCCTGCTTCTAATCTCCCGTAAGGAATGTGTTAATGCAGTTGTATGTTGATACTAGGGTTTATGGCCTGACACCAGTGGGCACAAGGGGGGTTTTCTAAGCTCCAGAGACGTGAGAGACATCTTCTGTGTCTGCAGATGTTTTACGCCCATCTCCAATATGTGGATTTGACTCTCTGTAAAGTAGTTAAAAGGTCTACCAAGATGCGAGGGATGTAACGATATACCGAATATCGCGGTAAATAAACGTCCCAATACCGTCGTGAGACTGACAAAATCTACCGCGATTTAAAAAAATAATTAATTAAAAAAATATATATATTTCTTTTTTTAAACACTTTTTTTTGTTTTAAACCTTTATTTAACCAGGTGGTCCCATTGAGACCGATCTCTTTTTCAAGAGAGACCTGTCCAACATGGCAGCAAGTAGGTTACAACATGAACATAAAACAACAGATAACACAAAAGGACATGGTATTTACAGGGCTACATTTACATACCTAGAGACATTGACAAGTACCAACAGTATATTTATATCTCGCTCTGTCAATAAGCCTCACCTTCTTGGCAAAACTGTATTGTTTTTGTAGTGGTGGAGAGACAATGCACAGTTGCTTTTATTGAAAAAAAAAATAGAATTTTGTTCCGCCCTTTATTATATAATATCGCGATAAATACCGTACCTTGGACTTGTTATCGCGATATTATCGTACCTTGAGTTTTTGGTATCGTTACATCCCTATGCGAGGCTGATGAGATTTGACTTGGCAAACCACCCGTGCAGTCTGAACCTTTAACTGTGTTACTTATGATGTGAATTTCTTTGGCCGATGCTTGTATTAAATATCAGTGATTGACATCAGAACTCCTGCTCGTCCCGTGTCTCCTTCATGAGTCGGTGACTCCCACTGCATTGTTACACAGCAGTTTCCTCCACAAATTGGCGTTGTCGGCAGGATACCAACAAATATTCAGAAACTGGTAAGTGTAATTTCAAATCCACATTTGGACATTGCCTTACCAGAATCTGTGATTGACGGTATTCTAAAATTATCTGTGAAGCTGAGCGGCTGAATTTCGTTTTTGGTTAATGAACATTTGGGGATAAAAAAAACCCAGGGAATCAGTGTCTGGGGATTTTTATCCTGGCTGATTCCTCTGTGTATGCTGCTCGGGACGGAAGTACCATACAAGCACGCACAGCTCATGTTCAGAGTGACCTTAAAGAAAGGCATCAGTAAAGTGGAACTTCTGTTTGAAAGCAATGTAAAGATTTGTATTGAACGAATCGCCGAATTCTGGGGGTTTCAGCGGCCAACACAGCAGTTAAAAATAAGCAGCCCAAGATATTTCCCCCCATTGCCTCTGTCAGCAGGGCTGCAGAAGCAGCCGCGGGTGTGTGTGTAAATATCCCCCCGTGTCTGGGTGGCTGCAGCCGTGCAGCTGAGAGGAAGAAAGTCACAGCCTTTTGTCTATATCTTTAACTCACACCACCGCCGTCTCTATTAAAAACGAGATGGTCTAAAAGCACTCGTTGTTTGTGACCGTCTTCTACATTGCTGGCAAGGCCGGGGCAGCGCGAGGTGCGTGCATCACCCGGTGCGCCACAGCTCTCTACTCTGCTGGAGGAACATTCCCTACATTGCTTTGCTTGGAAGCGTTCCCTACGTTGCTGGAGCAGCTGGTGGCAGTCCGGGGTGCATACATACAATTATAGGCTAATTGATCACAGGTGGGCAGTGGCAAGCAAGAGGATAAGCTAGTTATCACTAATGGACGGTCTTCAGGCACGATCTTAGCACTTGACGCGCGAGTCAAGGTGCTCCATTTCTATAATTCCCTACCCCCTCTGAAACCTCTTAATTCGGACTAAATTGAGCTGAATGATCTTTGCTGTCACGCTGGTATTTATTGTGAGTTCGTGTTTGTTTGTCCAAATTGCAGTGTTGACTTTCTTGTACTAATCATAAAAATGGCTAATCATGTGTCCACACCCAAGCCAGTTGTTAAAGCTAAAACACACACACACACACACACACACACACACACACACACACACACACACACACACACACACACACACACACACACACACACACACACACACACACACACACACACACACACAATAAAGGACAGACCCAAGCTAGACCAGTGCACCCTCCACAATTCACAACAGACAACCAGAACTACACACACATGTTTTCCCCAAATATGCCGTCCGGGATAGTCGGCAGAGCTGTAGGCTGGAATCATGTGATGCCTTTTACAGCGCTGATGTGCGAATTTTCATAGCGGAACAATCAGAGAGGGAAAACCTAGTTTGAATGGCCATACACAGGCACTTTTGACATGAGTGTGCTGTGGCAAGCGTTTCAAATTGTGGATGATGATCCAAATCCCTCTTGGGACACAGTGTACATGAAATAATGTGTGAGAGCATGGATGTCTGTGGGAGACAAAAAAGGATTTCATGACAAAAAGAGCGAAAGTGGAGGTGACTGCGAGTGGGGCTCCAGTGAGCTCAGAATGCTGATTGATAATGTTTCCAAATGTGTTGCGGGTTGTCACTTGCTTAGCTTGGAAGCCGCTTTTGACGTCAGAGCAGAGAACATGTCCAAAATAAAAGAGAGGCATGGCAAAGATGTAGCGGCCATAGCTAAAGCTGTAATTTTTTACTGGCTTAAGCGCCAGGGCAAAGCTCCCCTCCCGTCAAAAGTGATTAGCATCTTGGCAGACGCAGGGGTCCCACTGACACAGAGCATGGTCAAAGAGCACACTGTAACTATGCCCCAAAGTGATCCCCACCACAGACACAAATGAACCAAATTATATTGCCAGAAACTCAGATAACGACTTGCTAATGACAGCTGCAGCTATCGTAAATGACAGACAGGTAGAAGTACAGAGAAGGGAACAAGAAATACTAGACGCACACGTAGAGAAGAACGCAGTTTTACAGGACATGTCCTATCACAAGAGCGAAGGTGAGACTTCTGATTATTCAGGAGAGTCATCTCCAGCACGAAGCCCCCCTGCTCTGTTAGAGGCACTCAAGGAAAAAAGGATCACAAGACAGGCGGCACACGCAGCGCTAGAGCGAAACACACATAGTGCAGCGCAGAAAGAAGCACTAATTTCCCCGAAAATCCTGATAGGACAAGTCCCGGTTTATAAACCATGGACTCCCTCAGAGGTTATCGATGTCAAAAGACACGCTCCCAACCCCACTAAAAACCCAGATGAGTATCTATCATGGCTGACTAATGTGTGTATGGTGTACAACTGTCTCGTGCATGATGTTAAACAGCTGATCGTTCTCACATACAAGGCAGAATGGCCCACGTGCAAAGATGAGTTTACATTTCCAGTGTGCACAGACCCAGGAGATTGTCCCGTATCACAGTCCCTCATTCAGTGGCTAGACACTGACGCAGCCAAAGCTATCAAAGCATGTGCTAAAACCCACACTGATTTCCCCCAAGTGATGGCTTGCATCCAGGGCCCTACAGAAACAGTGCCAGAATGTATCTAGAGATTCATAACAGTGTGGGACAACAGTGCAGGCTTTAAAAGAGAGATCAATGATTGTTTTGTAGTACAGAGCTTATTGCATAACCTTATCCCAGAGACAACTCAGGCGTACATGTTAGCCACTGTTATCTGTGTTCGTTATTCTCGCGTCCAGGAGAGAAGCTTTAAAAAAGGAGACTAAATGAGTCTCTGAGTAGGTTCAAATGGTTACTTTAATTAAAAATATGGCGCGGTAATGTTACAAACAGAAGAATGTTCAGGTCAGATAAACAGCTGTGATCTGGCTCTCGCAAGCGAAGGAAAGAGGCCGAACCCCTCTGGTCCAGCTGTTATATATCCTCTGCTGGCTCCTCCCTGCGGGCCGGCTCTCCACGTTTTAATGTCCGTTGTTACGTTAAACAGAGGATTCAGACATTGTACATTCAATATATACTTAAACACGCCTCTTCTCCTCATATTCTCTTTCATCACTTTTCTTTTAACACATTGTAAATGCTGTAATCAATACTCTGAAAAATACAGAAAATACTTCACGGCTGGTTTGGTTTCCGGTTGTTCCGGATGTTGTCACATGCTATACCCACATCTGTAAACAATAACGTACTCAAATAAACTGTACCTTCATTTAATATTCATCAATAATAATATCTCGACGTCTATAGTTGTAGTGTTGAAATCAGTAGGTTTCGGTGCAACATCATATCATATCGCTGCTAAATTCACCTCTATAGTAAATGGTATATTAGCCTCATGCAAATGCTAACCGGAGATGAAAGATTTTCAGAATAAAAGCTTAACAACTGGTTGTGCACAAGAACTTCTGGTTTTTCAGTATAAAACAGCATTTATACTGACGGTATGTTTAAGGTACTTTATGTCATTAAAAACATTGATTTTAATTTCTAACAGCCCCTCCTTACACACCTAAAAGGTGTATAATACTGAAATCAATGAGTTTGTCATCTCAACTTTGCATAGTACATAACTCATATCAAAAACATACAATCAAATTGAATGGTTCAAATAGCCTCAACTTTACAAAAATACAAAAAATACTTTGGTTGTGTTCAAACATAAAAGTGTTCCCTTGTGCATAACTTCTAGTGTTAACATTCAATATGTTTCTTCAAAATAGCAGCAATGGCTTGGTATTAGAACATTTCTTCCTCCCTCCTTTCACAGAAACCGTTCTCATACCACGCTCAGTGTAAAGGCACTTGTTTTTACAAAGTGAAAAGAAACAACCCATTTTAGAATAGCAATGATTTATAAAACACGAGATCCATCATATTAGAATAGTATAAAATAATAAAGAATAAAATAAAATATCCTGGATGGTGTAAAGTAAATTGGAACGAAAAAATACACTATCTTGGTATAGTATAAAATAAATTGAAATGGATTCACTCCATTTTAGCATTTTAGTTTGCTCACTTCTTCACATGATATCATTTAAAGAATCACATTGGCTGGACATTCATTGAACAATCTCATCTCTGAACATCGCTATCATTTAACATCATTCAAACTAACTCATCATTTTCCTCAACATCTGTATATGGGGGTGGATCATCCTGTTCTGCTAGCATTTGTAACTGTCTCCTTATGAGAAATGTACCCTCCCTCCTTTCATACCATTTAAGGTATGAAAGTAATATGTTCTCTAGAAGAGGCCGTCGTGATCAATCAGTATTTTAGGACATGGAATGAATGCAACATCTAAGCCTCCCCTGGGCGCCCCTATGCTATCCTTGTACCCTGGAGCCTAAACTCCCCCTGGGACTGGTCTCTTAGCCCTACTGGCTTTGGGGTGTTTCGCCATGTTGATTAAAAACATCACTGGCTGTGCTAGTGCACAGGTCCCAGCCAATCCTGTGGCAAGACTGAGTACAAGGTTTTAGTTCCACGATACCACCAAACATCTACTCTAGGGTACGGCATTTTAGACAGTCATTTCTGGGAGAAGATTTTGGTCAGTTACAACAGTTGTAGAATTTCATCACTTAAAAAGTCCTACTTCAGTAGCTTTGGGTGGTCTGTTCTAATGCAGTGATAAAGTCCCTGAAATGGTGTGAAAACCGGTGGAATATCACTAACGCATTACACTAATTTATTTTCAATTCGGGTCTACTTAAATAACAATGCTGACCCCTTTAACAGTGTGTGGAACCTTGGGTGCCCTAGCATGTGATAATTACTCCCTCCTTTAACAAGGACTTTAAAAACAGAAGTCATTTCATTAATGGTTTGTAGTTCAATTCAGGAATTTTCACTCATGGCAGATATGTTTCTCCTTTTAAATAACATCTATAAATGTCAGATCATCACTGATTAAATGGATGAGCATTAGGAGGTGGTGGCACTTGTCTTTTAAAACTCATACTCTGGTGCCGTGCGCTCCCTCTGAAGCTGCAAGTAAGATTTAAAACATCTGCAGGGTGGGTTGAGCGACCCCTTCTCCCTGAACGATATTTGTTGTCAAAAATATGCACCATTAAAATGAGTGATCCAAGGCATGTATTACTCCCAATTATACTAGTTTTTCAAAATTAAAATGTTCAATCGCTCTTTGCCTAGTGTCTTTTTTAAAACTCTACATCTTGGATGACAAACAAATGTTGTTTCCACCTCAACAGTTCTATGGTAATAACCATGCTACAATGGTGAAATCAATACTCTAGATTTGAATACTTTCTTTGGCTTGGTTCTAGCTCTACCTTTAACATTTTCCATTCAAATAAAGATTTGTCTGCTATCTATATTGTAACAAATTAAATCTTCCCCAAATGCTCACATGAATAAGAATCTCTAAAAGAATAATTTGTTTATATGATGAAAAGATTGAATAATATGTTCTACCCTCAGTGTGTTTTTAGGATTATTTTCTAATAAGTGTGTTTATATGTAAACTCACTCACTCCCGTTTTCCTTCTCTCCTCCTCTGGTTGTCAAGCCACGACCTCCTCACGTTCTGTTGGCCCATGCCAACTCCTCTGGTTCTGTCCTCTCCTCTGTCCTGCCTTCTCCTCAGTCCATCCGCTCTTGAATCCTTCCGCTGTAACTCTTTTCAGTGGCCCAACTGCTTTGCATTTCATCTCCTCCTTTTCAGTCTATACGCTGTTTCATGGAGGGCGTATTCCGCTCTCATGTCCCACACTCTGCTCTTGTGCCAAATCTCGTGGCTCAGTTTGGAACTTCATGTCCTGTCCGAGGGACCGATGAGAGTTTGCCTCTTTGTCAGCATGCTGGTTTGGTTCTGGATGCCTCAGGTGGAGATGGTTCTGGATGCCTCAGGTCGTTGTTGGTTCAGCTCGGGTTCTCTGTCTGTTCGATGGAGGAGGAGGAGTCTCCTGTGGTGAGGTCATTTGTCTGAAGATGGGGTCGTAGCATTCTGACAGGCAGAGAGAGAGAGAGAGAGAGAGAGAGAGAGCGAGAGAGAGAGAAAGAGAATGTTCAATCGCTCTTTGCCTAGTGTCATTTTTAAAACTCTACATCTTGGACGACAAACAAATGTTGTTTCCACCTTAACAGTTCTCCTATGGTAATAACCATGCTACAATGGTGAAATCAATACTCTAGATTGGAATACTTTCTTTGGCTTGGTTCTAGCTCTACCTTTAACATTTTCCATTCAAATAAAGATTTGTCTGCTATCTATATTGTAACAAATTAAATCTTCCCCAAATGCTCACATGAATAAGAATCTCTAAAAGAATAATTTGTTTATATGATGACAAGATTGAATAATATGTTCTACCCTCAGTGTGTTTTTAGGATTATTTTCTAATAAGTGTGTTTATATGTAAACTCACTCACTCCCGTTTTCCTTCTCTCCTCCTCTGGTTGTCAAGCCACGACCTCCTCACGTTCTGCTGGCCCATGCCAACTCCTCTGGTTCTGTCCTCTCCTCTGTCCTGCCTTCTCCTCAGTCCATCCGCTCTTGAATCCTTCCGCTGTAACTCTTTTCAGTGGCCCAACTGCTTTGCATTTCATCTCCTCCTTTTCAGTCTCTACGTTGTTTCATGGAGGGCGTATTCCGCTCTCATGTCCCACACTCTGCTCTTGTGCCAAATCTCGTGGCTCAGTTTGGAACTTCATGTCCTGTCCGAGGGACCGATGAGAGTTTGCCTCTTTGTCAGCATGCTGGTTTGGTTCTGGATGCCTCAGGTGAAGATGGTTCTGGATGCCTCAGGTGGAGATGGTTCTGGATGCCTCAGGTCGTTGTTGGTTCAGCTCGGGTTCTCTGTCTGTTCGATGGAGGAGGAGGAGTCTCCTGTGGTGAGGTCATTTGTCTGAAGATGGGGTTGTAGCATTCTGACAGGCAGAGAGAGAGAGAGAGAGAGAGAGAGAGACAGAGAGAGAGATTTTTTAGATTTTTGAAAACACTTTTATTTAGAATTTCAACAAACAAACTAAAATGTCCGCTTATTTACATTGCGAGAGAAATTCCATTGTTTTCCTTACACAAAGACACAGTTAAACGTGAGCTCCTCCCCCACCACAGAGCACACAGCTGTAGTGAAACACCACCGGGTTAAGAACTCTTCCATGCTTCTCATCAGACAGTGAAACCTAAAATCTACGCTCACTCGTGCCTTTACCAAAGATAAAAACATGTGATTGATCTGCTGACCGGCTGTACTGTTTATTTTGTTTTTCCTGATTTTGTAGATCGATATTTTTGCCTGCCCCACAATAAAATTCAACAGTTCCCACTTCCCTGCATTCTGCTTCTTGTATCCAGCACCACAAATGAAAGCAGTCTCTGTAAAAACCTCCCCACAGTCTAAAAACACAGTTTTTAAAACATTAAAAAGAGGCTTCAGTCTGTGACAGTCCAGGTAGCAGTGAGTGATTGTCTCTCTGTGAGTGCAGAACGGACACTCGGAGGACACGGTGGAGTTTATCTTCGACACAAAGGCATTAACGCCCAGGGCCCCGTGGAGGATCCTCCACTGCAGGTCTCCTGACCGCTTGTTCAGTGGAGGTTTGTAGAAGAGCCTCCACACTGGTTCACAGGCCCCCGGGCCGTTAAGCCTCTGTTTCCACACCGTGTCTCTCCTCTCGCTTAGCTTCTGTTTGTTCAGTGCCAGAGTGCAGAGTCTATAAAAACCTTTCCCATTCAGCATGTGGAAGTCCGCATGGAGTCTGTGTTTTAGTCCATCCTGGTCTGCTAAAATCCCAATGTCCGGAAAAGGGTCCCCTTCATCAGGGGTTTCCTTTCTGTTGGAATACTCCCGCAGCATCTCCATCTCATCGTCAGATAGCCTTTGAACCCACTCGTTCAGGATGGTTCTGGTGTGGCGGGCCGACTTCAGGCCGAGCAGAGAGGCCACGGCCTCGGTGTTGTGGAGTCCAGGACCTGCAGCATCCACGATGTTCCTCAGCTTCACGACCCCAACGGACTGAAGCCTCTCAGTGAGTGCAGGTCTGCTGCCGTCCTGGACGTCCAGCCGGGCCCCCCACACCAGAGGCTCTTCCAGGAGCCAGAACAGAGATGCTGCGGGACCCACTCTGGCCCATTTAAAAAGTGTCCATACTTTAAAAAGTCCTTTGTAAAACGGAGGCAAAACACACACACGAGTAAAATCACAGTTTGTTAAAAACAATGACGCATCCAAACCCAGGCCTGCAACCCCCCTTAAAATGGTGCTTGCTACCGGCCCCCAGACGACATCATCGTTTCCTGTCAGGTATCTTTGTAAAAACTGGAGTTTAAAAGCAGCTGCTCGACTCTCCAGGTGCACCAACCCTTGCCCCCCTAATTCCTTTGGCAGGTACAGCGTGCACTGAGGAACCCAGTGCAACTTGTCCCAAAAGAAATTTAAAATAATGCCTTGTAGCTTTTTTAAAAGACCAGCAGGGGGCTCCACACACTTTAACTTATGCCAGAGGCTGGATGCTACCAGGTTGTTGATGACTAGCACCCTGCCTCTGTAGGACATGTGGGGAAGCAACCAGCGCCACTTGTTGAGCTTCCCCTCCACCTTTTCTAAAACCCCTTCTCAGTTTTTCTCCAGTGTGACCTCATCTCCAAGATGGACCCCCAGATAACTTAGACCCCCCCTCTTCCATGTCAACCCACCTGGGAGTTGAGGGAGGCCACCAGTCCACTCCCCCACTGCTAGGGCCTCACTCTTAGCCCAGTTGACCTTTGCAGAGGAGATCTTTTGGAAAGTATCCACCACCTGCCCTAGCTTTAAAACATCCTGTTGATTTTTTATAAAAACAATGATGTCATTAAAACGTGCATTAAAACCAGGTAAAATCAGACCCTCATTAAAAGAGCGGATATTATGTAGCATTGGTTCTATTGCCAGTGTGTATAACATGCCTGACATCGAGCAGCCTTGTCTTATCCCCCTGGTCACATTAAAGGGTCTAGACAGACCGCCATTTATCTTAAGCACACTCTCAATGTTCACATACATCACCTTTATCTTGGCGATAAAGCCCGGGCTGAGGCCGAACCTCTCCAGCACCTTCCATAGGTAACGGTGCTCAACCCGGTCGAAAGCCTTTTCCTGGTCTAATGAAACCAGACCAGTGTCGAAACCCAAAGAACCAGAGACTTCCAAAATATCACGAATTAGTGACACATTGTCAACAATTGACCTGCCGGGCACACAGTATGTCTGGGTCCGGTCTACCACCTGGTCCATCACCTTCCTCAGCCTGGAGGACAGGGCCCTGGACAGCAGCTTGTAGTCGGTGCACAGCAGAGAGACGGGCCTCCAGTTCTTTATTTCCTGTCGGTCACCTTTTTTCGGAAGGAGTGTTAAAACGGCTCTTCTGCAGCTCAGAGGGAGGAAAGAGTCATTAAAACTTTCATTAAAAAGGTCCATTAGATCCTCTTTTAAAAAGTCCCAAAATGTCTTGTAGAACTCTGGGGGGAGGCCATCTATTCCAGGGGCCTTCCCCCCCTGCATGCTCTTGAGTGCTGCACACAGTTCCTCCTCAGTCAGGGGCCCGTCCAGCTCTTTGTTCATCTCCTCAGACACTGTTGGTAGGCCCCTGCAGAACAGATTAAAGCCTCCATCATCTTCACTGTACTCACTGGTGAAGAGGTCGAAGTAGAAGTCTGCCGGATCTGGCTGTTCTCCGTCAGCTGCTGTCCTCCTGCTGACCTCAGAGTGTGGATCAGCCTGCCCTGCCCGTTCTTCTTCTCCAGACTGAAGAAGTACTTTGTGGGCGAATCCATCATGGAAGCGCTCTGGAATCGGGACCGGACCAGCGCCCCCTGTGCTCTAGAACCCAGCAGGTCTGCCAAAATGGCTTTTTTAGATTTGAGGTCTTCAATACAACCTGGATTTCCTGTGGACTCTGCAAAGCTCTGCAGTTCCACTATTTCCATCTCCAGATCTCTCATAGACTTGGTGATATCACGAGAAACATTGAGAGTGTACTGAAGACAAAGCTGCTTGATGTCGGCTTTCCCACAATCCCACCATTGCTTCAAAGAGTTAAAATACCCCTTCCTTTCTCTAAAACCTTTCCAAAAATAAATAAAAACCTCTCTAAAATGTGTGTCTAAAAGCAGAACAGTGTTAAAATGCCAATACGCAGACTTGCTTTTTATGTTGGCAATAAAAACATCACACAACACAAGGGAGTGGTCAGAGAACCCAACAGGCAATATAGCACACTTTCTAACAACATTAAAATGGTGCTTAAAACAATACAACCTGTCCAGCCGGGCCATTGATAAAAGGTTCTCCCTCGTGTGGACCCATGTGTACTGTCTGTGATGTGTGTGATGCTCTCTCCAGATGTCTGAAAGACTATGTGTTGCTATTAACTGTGTCATGGCTCTTTTGGATGCAGCATGAGGTTCCCTATGGTTCCTATCTAGCTCATCATCCTGTGTGCAGTTAAAATCTCCCCCTAAAAATAAAAACTCTTTTGGTTCGCACTCACTTAAAACAGCGCTGAGCTCGTTTAAAAACTGAACTCTGGCAGGACCTGAGTTAGGAGCGTACACGTTGATAAAAACCAGATTAAAAAGCTCATAGTTGGCTCTCACCACCAGCAGTCTGCCCTTTACTCTTTCTTCCACGGTGTGGGACTTGGGGATAAAGCCTTTAGCAAACAGGACTGCCACTCCTGCACTAGTGCTGCTAAGAGCACTTAAGACCACCTCCCCCTCCCACTCCCTCCTCCAGTCCATCCCGTTTAAAGTGTCACTGTGCGTTTCTTGTAGCATTGCTACATTTACTTTTTTAATTTTAAAAGCTCATAAATACAAGCCCTCTTCCCCACATCCATTTATAGTGCACACTTTAAAATCACACAAAAAGGATGTGAGGAGAGACACACCACTTAAGAACAACAAGTACGTTAAAACCAGCATCCTAGCTAGCTGTACATATCCTTTTCTTCTTCATTTAAAATCTCTCGCTTTAACTTCCCTTTCAGGACCTTCAAGCGATAAGACTCCTGCTCAGTGAAGAGATGCATCTGAGCGTTCACTGACTGTAGCAACAAGCTCTTGTCAGTAAAAAACTCTTCTACTTTAACTAACCTTTTGCTTTTTGTTTTTTTAAGAAAAGCTTTGATTTGCTGCACTTTAAAAAACGGACTTTTAAGTTGTGAGACGGTGAGAGGCTGACTGTCCTCAGCAGAGTCCTCTTCCTCCTCATCTTCAACTTCCTCATCCTCCTGCATCAATTCTTCCTCACTATCTTCCTTTTCTGCCTCCTTCACCTCCTCCACCATTTCCTCCTCTCTCACTGCCACCCTCTTGGCCTGAGAGACTTCCTCTTTCTGTTTTATTTTCTTTGTACAAGCTTGAGCTTCAATGTTCTCTTTGCTTGCAGCGGTTTCAGAGACTTCCACCGTCTCCACTGTTTCTTTCGGGACAACCTTTTTCCCCACATCAACCACAATGTCACTTTTTCCATTATTTTTCTCATCACTCTTTTTTTCCCCAGAGTTTTCCTTGTCCTGCTTAGGGAGCTCTGAAACCCCAGCCTTCTTTGGAGGCTTTGAAGGACTCTCATCTTGCTTTGAGGGACTCTCACCCTGCTTCAGGGGCCCCTCAGTGGGGTTTCCTGCTGCTTCTGTTTCAGCAGGAGTCTCCTTTGGATTTGTGTCCTGTTTTTTATTTCCCCCCCCCTCCTCCTGGTTTTTATTTGTGTCCTGATTTCTATTGTTTTCCTCCGCCTCCTGGTTTTTACTTTTTTCCCCCTCCTCCCCCTGCTTTTTATTTTTTCCCGGACACGCTCTGGCCAAGTGCCCCTCCTCCCCGCATTCGAAGCACTTGACAGGCCCCGAGTTTACAAACATTACATAATTAAAATCATCCAACTTTAGACTTAACACCAGATTAAGTTCCTCGTCTCTCTTATTGAGAATCATGAGGACACTTCTCCTGTGAGACACCACGTGCTTTAGCAGTGGAGATCTGCAGCCCGAGGACAACTTCCTGATGGAGGACACTATCTTGCCGTATTTAGACAGCTCTCTCACCAGGAAGTCATCCCGTATGAACGGCGGGATATTCGAGATCATTACCCTTGTAGCAGGGGTGGTTAGTGGAGACACGGAAATGAAAGTTTCATTCACAACGATCCCGGTCTCCACCACTTTGTTCGCTTTCCCCTCCGTGTCCACAAATATCACCACCCTGCCGCTCATCCGAGCCGCAGACCTGATGCTGCCGTGCCCCACTAAGGCCCCCACAGCCAGGCTGCACTCCTCCACCGAGCACGGTGTCATCGGAAATAGTCGGAAATAGCCGGGCATAGTCCATGCTGTCACACACACAGACACACACAAACACACACCACACACACACCCAAACCACGAGAAAACACCAACAATCAAACGTTTAAACCATATACACAATACACACAACTTACAACATTAAACAAGAAATATGTTAGTGGAAAACGTGTGAAAAAGTTAGTAACTCACTCACACCACGCTCCTCCGACCGTTCCTCACACACTCACTCAGAGAGAGAGAGAGAGAGAGAGAGAGAGAGAGAGAGATCTCGGGACGCATTACCTATAGTTAATTCTAACACACTGAGGTAAAATAAATCCAATCCTTTCCACTCTATTTTCCTAATCTTACTATATGTCTTCGATGTTAAATGTCATCTAAACCCAATTAATGTCTACTAATGGTTGTGCCATATCCCTAAACATTGTTTTCACCCACTGTAATATGTTTACTCCAAATAACTCTTTCAGGAAACCATCTTCTTCCATAAACTCAAATACCTACATGTTTCAAGCACCACATATTTCACACACTATAAAAGAACGTCCCCATATTTTCTCCATCACTTTAAATCTCACTGTTATTTAGAACATAAGTAACGTTTGTGACTGGACATATCTGCAATGTCGCCACAATCTGCTGGGCAATTTTGTTCATAGAGTTTGTACGTACAAAGCTGTACTTGTGGGTTAGTAGCCTGTTTCTACTGTAATACTTTTCAATAATTGTGCTCAGGTCACCGGTCGGTTGTCCATAAACTTAACAGGGGGTATTTCTGGTACAGACTAAAACATGGATCCAGTGTATTTGGAGATTCCCCTAATCTGTAAATCCCCATCACTTACATATCCCGATCACTTAAACCCATCTCATCATTTGATACAATAACTGCATATATGGGGGGTGAATCATCTTGATTATAACCGCCTCACCTTTGGGAACGAGTATTTTTAACTCCTCCTCTTGTTGCTCAGCTGATCTTTTGGCTCTGGGGATAAGTGAAAGTCTCTGAAACACAGATGGAGTTTTGTTAGTGATGTGGGCATTATCTATGAGTGGACTAATGGATCCATGTCTTACTTGATATTGTACTCCCCATCCAACCAGAAAGGTGCCAAGTGTAATGATCACAATCAACAATGCTATTCTGACTCTTATCACTAGGGGACCCCACAATTGGTTTGGCTTTGTTCTTGACATCATCTCTATTTTCTCCCTGGTTGTGTCAGTTACAGAATTTAAATAATGAGTACTATAATAACGTATACAGAAATTGGACTCTTTTTCAGATGTAAAACAAAAAATAGGTTTTCACTTTAGTGTACAATCTATAAAAATCTATAGACAATTCGTCTTTTGAGCTGTTTCTATCTTTATCGTATTTATATTTATTGTTTTGTTCCAGCTCTGCCAAATCAGTCCTAACTCCCAATAATGTTCTGAAAGTGGCCAGTGAAGGGTGACAATGTGTGAGGTGGTGTCAATTTTCTCCTTTTTCTTTACCTTTAAACCGGAGCGCGTATGAAGTTCATTACAACTTCTCACTGTTCCGTCCACCGGGATCAGCTCACTGTATTTTGTGAACTTTCACCCTCACCCAATCACCTGGCCGAACAGGAGTCTCTTCTGGTATCTCGTCTGGTATCTCTGTAGCTTTCCTAGCCTGTGTAGACAAAACTTGGATAATATTACTCAGAGTTCTGACATATTCATTACTTCTATTCATCTAATATCTAAAACTGGACCACTCCCTCCTTGGAGAAGGCCCAAGCTTCAGCATACCTTTTGTCGTTATGAGACCTATTATTAACTACATGTTAATATGTATTAACTACAACGTCGCTGACATCAACATCTGTATAATCATGACACTCCCTCCTTTGAGCATAACATGCTCAATTAATATTGCAATGATTACCTTATTCTGAACAGGACATGTAAAACCCATAATGTTGCATTAAATACATATAACTTCTCCGTGTACCCATAAGGTGTAGAAAAAATATCGTATGATGTATGGTTTTCTGATGGTATAAAAACATATTTACTAAAATCTGCCATTAGCACAAAAAATTGTTTACTTGTTTCAATAATGGCTTTTGTCCTGGTATTATGCATCATTGTTGCTGCGAAAAACAATACCCCTGGTTTTGCTAATGCGTCTCAATAATTCTAGGATTAGAGGATTGTTTGATACTGCTGTACAAAGATATGATATAATAATATTTCTCCAAACTAGAGGGAAAATACGAACTATTCTCACAGAGGGTGACATGCATGAAGGGCTGGTGCCCCTCACTCAAAATGAGATATTGCCTTACGCACTACACTATAAATCAGTAAAGTTACTCAAGAATAAATAAATAAAAACTGATTCTTGAAACTGTTGTAAAAACCCTACAACTTCTTCATCCAAGCTCTCAATCAGTGTTATGTTATTTAATCTGCAGCTCATTGCCTTAAAACAGATACTTCAGACCGATGGTAAAATTGTGTTTATGAGAAAAAATGTAATCTGACTCCATAAATCACATAAATGTTTGACTAAAAAACTACACTTCCACTAACAATAAATGAAGTTCCCCGGTCTTCTGATGGGGTCCATCTATGTACTGGCTGGAAAATGTTGGGCCAGTCTCTGTCGCTCTGTCTCTGTTCTTCCGCTAACAGTCAATCTTTAGTTCTGCTGGGTTCTTGTTGACTTCTTCACTGGTTTGAGACAAGCGACCCTATCGGACACCTCCCTTTGTAGCCAGACTTCACCACAGCAGAATCGAGTTTCTGTTTTCAGGTCTCAACAGCTCCACTTCAGGTGTATCGCCGCCCCTTGAACTGCAGTCGGTGTAAACAGGAGGACTTGGTAAGGATCCTCCATCTTGGTCGAGTACTAGGTTTCCGTCTTCATATTTTTGGGTGGAAACCTGTCGTCTTGACCTCACAAGCTGTGTGGACACAATTGTTTTCTGTGTGGGGGAACAACATCACTCGTAATCTCTATCCTTCTCATAATTACAAAAATAGTCTGCTAAATGTTCTACTATGTGTTATGCTTTATGTGTAAATGCAATATGCTACTCATTATCTTTTAAATAACATTCAACCTCTCTCTCCTGTGGTGACAGACTCAATGTAGCTGGTTTTCAAAATACCCTTGTGCTGAAGATGCATCACCTGGTGGTCTGGCCCTCTGAGCTTCCTCATTGTTGTGGTTGATACCAGGGTGTCAGTGGCATTTGGGTCATATTTGGCAATGCTGTTCGTCTTTGACATCCCTGAGACCCCCTGCTTCTGTCGTAGTCCTGGAAACCTCCTCCGGGGTAAATACATGGAGGGCCGTTGTTTGGTGCATGTGGTGTGTTTTCATTTCTTGTTGTGGACAATCTCTAGCCCAATGGCCCAGCTGATCGCATATGTAGCATCCCTCAAACCGGAGAACTTTTCCTCTGCCTCTGCTTCCTCGGAAACCTCCTGGTTGTTGGTTCTGGATCTGACTCTCTTGCACTATCTGAGCTTGAACTGTTAGAGGTGTCTGCCCTGCCTTCTCTGGTTCTATGGCCATCTCTGAAAACTTCTCCTCCTTTCCCCTTGTCATGTTCTTACAAGTTTCGGTGTCTTTCTCAGCTACCTGTATCTTCAGAAGTTTTAGTTGTAATGTTTTAATTTCTTCGTCATTTTCCCTCTTGGTTGCTTGGTATTTCATATTGTGGTGAATGAGATGTAGTCCCCATTCTTCAATGGGTTTAGTGTCTAATCCCACCACGTTTCCCAGGCTTGCCTGCACTGATGGGTGAAGGGTTTTAACAACAGCTTTCTTCCACCACATTTCAACAGGTGGAGAAAGATCATGTCGTTCTCCAGTGTAGTCCTCCCACACTCCTTCACATATCTTCAAGAAGGCATGCATTTCTTCCTCAGTGTCTTTCCTCAGGCTGTTGAGGGCATCTAAACTGCGTGTTGTCGAGTAGATGTGATTAATAGCAGCCCAATAATTCGACCTGATGTAGTTGAATGAAGTGTCATCTGAGTCGTGCGTGCAATTGGCCTCAGAATCTATTGCTTTTGCCTCAAGTCGTCCTTCAATCTATACAAGCAGGGCCCTCATATCCCCCAAGCACAGGTGGTCTTGGGCTGTGTATCTCTCCAGATCATTCACCCACTTCTGACCTCCTTTGATGAGTGGAGTTAGCTTTGCCACTAATGCTTCCATGTCTCTGTGAGTCCATGATTGGTATTTCAATCCTCCTTCTCCTGCCGCTATCACCGGTAGCATGAGTTTTGAGCAGTTGAATCTTCCAGCTTCAGTTACTGTTGTTGTGTCTGGAGTACCTTCGCCTTCTCTTGAGTTGTGCTTCCATTCTTTTGCTGAGTTCGTCCAATCTTCTGTTGAGCTCACCAGACAGGAGTCTTACCTCATACTCCAAGTCGTTGACACGTATAGCTGTGGGGAGACCGTCCAACTCCAATACTCCTCCTAAAGCACCAAGAGTTGGGGCTTGTATTGAGGGTTGAAAGAAAAGGTGTTCTTCTGTCATGTAGGGAGGAGGCGCATCAGTCAAGCTTGGATGGAGCTTTGAAGTTTGGATAAGTGGAGCTTTGGATAAGTGGAGCTTCTTCTGTCTTTCTTATCTTCCTTTGTCGTGAGCTTTGTCGTGAGCTCTGCTTCTTGAACCACATACATTCGTTGATCCTTGGCTGACATATTTTAGATGGCGTACCAGACTTGTAACTCTAGATTTTCTTTTTTCAGCTCTCCTCATAGCGCTTTTAGCAGGTCCATACCAAGGGGGTTGTCCGGCTTTGATCCATGCTTGTTGCTGTTGCAGGTATTCTCCATTCTCATAGTCAATTACAGCTGTTCTATGTGCTTTCGTTGGTCCAGGTTGATAATCTGCTGGAATCAGTCCTCTTGTTTGCCACTGTTCCAAATGTTTCTCTATTTGGTTCCATGTCTTCTGTCTTTTACTTGAAAGAATCTGATCTGATTTGTATCCTTCCCTTGATATCTGCAGTCGAGCCTGGCTCTGCGTCTGGTCTCAACTTAGTTATATCTCTACCCTCTACTGGACTCTATGGGTACTACCTTACCCTGCGAGCATTCTCCCACTGAGACTTCTATAGACGTAGCCGGCCTTGGGCGGGCCTACCTGAATGTGCGCGCATCACACCGTATAAAAGGAGGCCTCGCCTCCTGACTATCATCCTTTTCTCTTCAGCAGCGGAAGTGATTCCACGAGAGACTGAGACGTTTGAAAGAAGAAGAAAGAGTTATCATACCTCCAGGGAGTCGCCACTGCTAGAGACCCGGGCATGTCCTTTGTGCCCTGGCTGAAATAGTGGGCGCCGATCCCCACCACCTTTGCTTCGAGTGTTTGGGGGACCAGGATATGGCTGAGGTGGTGCCATTCACGTTCGCCATTCCTTCCGGGTCTGGCGTCCATGGAAGTCCACCGCCCAGGGCTGTACTCTCCCTGGATGATGATCATGGCGGTGGTGTGTGGGCTACTCACTCATTGCTAGAGATGCCCCCGCCTCACCAGGTCAGAGCGATTATTGGGCCGCAAGGCCGAATAAGCAGCTTGGTCCACGGGCCTTGCCCCAGGCCCGGTTCCCCCGGGGACCGGTGCTCGGTGGCTTCACATGATATAGGATCGACCCTACTTCAGCACAGGCCGCCGCCGCTGCCCGCCGTGTGATGTCCCTGGGATATCACGCCGCGTGGCACTTTCCAAAGAGGATCGTGTTGATCTCCTGGGAGCCCCCGTGTTTACGGAAGGGCTCTTTGGATCGATCTTCTTGCTCACGGGATAAGGAGTAGTCACAGCGTGGCTGCTTATTGCCCATCCCCAGAGGAAGAAACACTGTCGTACACTCCCCGCCCCTGCTGTAAACCCCAGTATAGGGAGCCAGCAGGTGGGCGTGTGCACGTGAGTGGAATAAACCGAGTGCTGTCAAAGCACTGTGCGGGTTCAAGAGACGCTATTGCCAGTGTGCTGTTGTCAGAAAACACACCTTGCCTGGTATAATAGCTCCGATTAATGCATTTCACCGTTGCAATGGGAAATACAGCGTTAATACGTGGGCGCGCGACCCTCATGAGAGTGGCCGCGGTGCGTTCAGGGACCTCCGCAGGGGAACGGTGGTTTACGTTTGTAAACTCTAGTTTTGGAGTGAGGTGTGTGTGGGAAAAATAAATTCAGTAAAGACTATTGCATTTATCCCAGAGTAAGAATTATTTCTCTCCACCATTCCACTTTTCCCCATAATGTCCGTTTCAAAGAGACGGCATTGTGACGGCGCGCGCGGCCCCCCTCCCCCGAGGGCGGGCCACGGTGCGTTCAAAGACCTCAGTAGTGAGGTGAGACGAAGAGAGAGGTGCCGGCACGCAGATCCCGTGCCCGCGGCGCCCTCCACCTCTTCGGCCCACCCCGTGGAACCGGCGTGCCGGCACTCACGGGGACGGGCTTTCCGTCTTTACGGATCTGACCTCCTACATGACAGTGTTCACGGACGCATCCAGAACAGGATGGGGATGGACCTGTCTGAAGAGGGCTATAGGTGGGCGCTGCGCTCTAACAGAGTTTCGACACAGCAACCTCCTCGAGCTACGGGCGGTAGTGTTAGTCCTCCAGCATTTCATGCCCCTAATTCAAGGGAGACATGTAATGGTCAGGAGCGACAACAGCACCACAGTGGCTTATATCAACAGCCAGGGCGGAGTCCGCTCCGCAGCCTTGTTGACCACAGCGGAGAGGCTGTGGTTATGGGCTTCAGAGGTGGTGTTAGCCCTAAGAGCCCTCCATATCCCGGGACTGGAGAACAGGGGGACCGACCTCATGTCAAGGGGCGGCCTGGGCCCAGTTCGGGAGAGCGGAAGTGGATCTGTTTGCCAGCCGGCGCAACAACCACTGTACCCTGTGGTTCTCCATGGCCCTGGGCGACGACCCGCCCTTGGGGATGGACGCGTTTGCACACGAGCCATGGCCAAGGAAGCTGCTATACACCTTTCCACCGCTGCGTCTCATTCTCCCTCTCCTGGGGAGAGTGAGGCGAGAACGTCTGTCAGTCAACCTAGTGGCTCCGGACCGCGTCAGGGCGCCGTGGTACTCAGAGATGACACAGATGAAGGTGGGCCAGCCCTGGGCAGTTCCCCAGTTCTGGGGGCGATGTCTCAAGAGGCAGGTGCAATCGGGGCGTTACCCACTCTGGGCCAACCTCTCTAGGCTTGGCTCCTGAGAGGGACAGGCTGAGACAGGGTGGATTGTCTGACAGAGTTATTCAGTCTATCCAGGCAGCTAGAGCGGGATCCACCACAGCCTGTTACAGGCCAAAGTGGCTGGGATTCCAGCGATGGTGTGAGGAGAAGAGAATAGAGCCCCTATCTTGTGAGTTGGGCTCTATTTTGTCCTACTTACAGTTAATGGTGGACAGAGGGCTTGCTCATTCCATTGTGAAAGTGTATGCAGCAGCCATCTTGTCCTGCCATGAGAGATTTGGCGGCAGGTCAGCCTTTAGTCAGCCACTGATGTCGCGGTTTTTAGAGGGGGTCAGGAGGCTCATGCCTCCACTCCGCAGTGGGACCTGCCATTGGTCCTTGAGGCTTTGGTCACAGAACCATTTGAGCCTCTGGAGCTCTCCTCCCTGAAAGCACTGTTGTGGAAGACAGCATTGCTACTTGCCTTAATGTTAGCAAAGACGTGTCCGAGTTAACCGCTCTATCGGTGCACCCAAGTTGCTTGTTGATCCGGGGTGACCAGAGCGGGGCGACACTCAGGCTGAACCCCTCCGTTGTGCCCAAGAGCCTAAGGAGTGTGTTCAGGTTGAGGGCTATTCAGTTAGGGGGCTTTAGTCTTCCACCCCATAGTGGGGCCAGGGAGGCTAAACTGCACCTCCCCTGCCCGGTACGTGCGCTAGCATGTTATGTGGAGCGCACGGCTGCCTTTAGACGCACTGAACAGCTGTTTGTGTGCTTTGGGGGTGGCCAGGAAGGCTCTGTCCAAGAAACGTCTGGCAGGATGGCTCTGCGAGTGTATTGCACATGCCTACGGACAGGCGGGGAGAGCCTGCCCCGCGGGGGTCCATGCACACTCTACATGGGCTGTGGCTGTGTCAATAGCCTTTTTCAACGGCGGGACTCGGGAGAGGTGGTGCACAGTGAGCCCATACAGGGCTGAGACTCTCTCCGTCTGCCTATGGGCGGGGGGGGGGGGAGCCCTCAGCACTGTTTTCCGAGCCACTTTTCGCGAGGTAAGCGCGTCTGAGTGTGCTCTGTCAGCCGCGGCCCAGACTTCTCCACGGTCACAACCGAGGTAAAGGAGGGTTCGGTGCAGCAGCTGCTAACCAGTAAGCCGGTCAGGGGCAGTGGGGTGGAAAGGCGTTGTTGGACGACAGCGCGTGTATACATCGGGGCTGTGCCTGTGAGAGATATAACGAGGCGTTACGTATGGTAACCCTTGTCATATGAGGACAGGCGGAGCCCTCTACTCGGGGCCCTGTCAGTCCAATGCCGCTCGGGGAAGAGAGGTGTAGGATGACAGTCAGTAGGCGAGGCCTCCTTTTTATGCAGTGAGATTCAGGTAGGCCCGCCCTGGGGCCGGCTACGTTTATAGAAGTCTCAGTGGATGAACGCTTGCATTATATGATCAAGGGGTAGTACCCATAGAGTCCAGTAGAGGGCTCCGCGTGTGCTTATATAACAATGGTTACCATACGTAATAAGAACAACAGCACAGGTATTTTGATCCATCCTTAAAAGTACCTGACTACATTTGGTGGAAATTAAGATTTGTCCAATAGTCTTTTACTTCTGAAGCAAAAGCAGGAAGTAGCTAGACATCAAAACAGCCTTGCAAATGAGTTTGGGGTATGAATCTGATGATTCAACCGTCATTTTTTCTGCAGAAAGGTTTTTGCAATGCAAATACTATAAAGAATAGCATACAAATTCAAAAAGGGCTTTTTTTTAATGTTTTTGGTCAAAAATCACTTAAAAGATTTAAGGACATCCGTAATGATAAATTAACAACAAAACCTTCTTAACTTCAAATTGTTTTTAAGTTCCTTTCATTGTCATCACTCTTCACCCTTTCCACTGCCTCCCTTCCTTATGCAGCAGTTTGTTTGTTGTCTCCCTTCGTTTCATTCATGTGAAAATGGGACTACAAGAAGGACATCGGAAACATAATGAGACTATCAATCGCTGTTTTTCCTATCCTGCCGCAATGCAGAGAAACGGTGAGATTATGGGAGGTGGAGGGGGATCACGATGTTGGGAAGGCAGAGGCTGGGGGGGTAGTGTGTCCAGCAGGGACAGCAATGGCGCTGGTAATGATGCTGTAATTATATTTGGCATGAGAAGGTGGCCGAGGGGCTACCGTTAATGTAGCGTTAGGGGAACCTCATTAAGCTTTCACATGGCCTGACAGTTTAATTAAAGCCCAGCCGTCCCCGTCTGCCAGCCGTAGTCCAAAGTATTTATAAAATAAATCTTGAAACCTCTTAATGCATCCCTATTCCTCCCCACTTTTCCTACTGCTTTCTTTTATTGAGTTTGTCTATATGCATTTAAGGCGGAATGTCAGTTGCGGCTATTCAATGGGGAGGGCAACACAGCTCTCTGTCTGTCTCTGCCTATCACCTTCATTAGTGTTTAGGTCTCTTTTAATTTCAGCTCCTTATCTATCAGTGTAATGGTTCTTATTGATTGTTTCTTTATGTATTGCCCGCTGTGGGCTTGCAGAAATGCGATGTTCAAACTTTCAGGAGTGCTGTGTACACCTTGTTGGTTCAAGTATCACTGATGTATCAGAAATGTCTCTTCATGCCACAGAGCCAAGTTTTGCAGAGGATGTAAGCCAGGTGATTAAGCATTTAACAAACACTGAAGGAGTGTCCCATCTTGGAGCAGTTTGAGAGAGGGCAATCAGCTCCAGCACTGCTCTCCTTCTCTTTCAATCCATGTACACACTCACATCTGACCCACCTTGAGCACTTGAACCAACAACCATCATCCCCCCCACCACACACACACACACACACACACACACACACACACACACACACACACACACACACACACACACACACACACACACACACACACACACACACACACACACACACACACACACACACACACACACACACACACACACACTCACACACTATCTCTCCTTTTCGTTTTGACTTTATAGAGGTATATGAAAAGAGCATGTACCAGTCATACCTGGCTCTGCAATATTATCAGCGATATATAGTACATTATATACCCAAATTATAATTCCTTTTAGCCACTAAAGGGAAAAATACGCAAAAAATGAAGGTGTTGGAAAATGTGCACTTGGTTAACTTCGATTAAAAAATTAACAAATGCAGCCATTACATTGAATTAAAAAATGGCAGAGGCAATAGTTTTGAATTTGCCAGAGCTCTAATTTACAACTCTGACTGGCCTCTTCTCCACAGGTGGTCGACATCAACACATATGCTTGATTACAATGAGGAAGAAATATATATCTTTTATCCAAACTTTTATTGTTGAGGGAGGGCCCTATGGCATTGCCGAATGGCCAGACAGTCTTTATATCAGTCCAACATTTAGGTCCAAAGCTTGAACTAATGACGAGACTGAACTTTATTTTTTTTCAAAAATTGGTCTCTGGTGTAAGATGTGAATGTCCTCCTTAATTGATTACCTTAGGTTTTTATCTTGTTTCACAGTTCCTGTGTTGTTTTACATTCTGGCAACAACTAGTTGGTATACCAAGGGTTCCAAACATTTTGTTGAATTAATGATCAAGGTCAAGAATAAACATTCAAGTTAAAGAAATATTTTAGTTTACCGAACTGACCATTCTTCTATAACACCATCATAATGTGAACATTTTATTGTAAACAAGAAACATAAAAAGTTGTATGAACAGCATTATTGCTCCCTGGAGAATGACCACCTTTTTACATTTTGAACCTTATTATTTTGCTTTGCACAACCCTCTGGCTTAAATGATATGTTTTAAACTTGCACTGAACCAGTATAGCATTGTTCCAAATATAGAAATGATGAATGGTGTCACAGTTAAAATTCACTTTCACCATTAATCTTTCCATTCGCTTATGTATTCGCTTATCCAAAGTCGAGTCATGGAGGTAAGCAGTTCCAGCACCACCGAACAACCTCAACTGTTTTCTACGCAGTTTACTTTAGGTCTAAACATAAAGTAACATTCTCTTTGTTATGGCAACTGTGGACCATGTGGGAACTGCGCCTAGTTGCTCCAATTAACCTTTACTAGTTTTACTTTTCATTTTGTCTTGTTTTCTTTTTTACTGGAGCATGTGTACATATGTGTAATGATTTGTTTGAGGACAGCAGTACATTTTATGTGGGTTCATCACCAGAGACTAGCAATGGAAAGTTCATCCACATGAACCCCAAACATTTTAGGTGTTTAAAGCTATCTATGTAATGACTTTTAACAAAGCACAATTTTAAACAATTGTTGACTGAGATACCAACTAATATGGTGGGAACTCAATAGTCACAGTAGCTCTTCAACCTAGCTAATTTACAGTAAACAAGCTAGGTTGCTAACTGGACAACATTTTTTATTTTTAAAGATATGCAAGCTATGTAAGTGTAGCTTTTACATGTTCATAATGTAACTGTAATATGTATTTTCTAAGTCTAATAATTATTAGTTGTTGTAATATGTGTGCAATATTTTGAGTCTTTTATTTTGAAGTCCAAGCTCACGTCTATGCTGTTCTCGCGTGAGTTAGAGCGAGAGAAAGACAATAAACTGAGAGTAAGATGCACGGATACTTTTACAGCTCCGTTAGTTTAAGTTTATTCTTATAAAGTTGTAAGGACTGAAGAATACTTCCCTCTGTTTTCGGAGCATGCAACCAACGAAGTACGTCATTGTGTTTGTATTTATTTTACGTTTATTACATGCTGTGCATGTTATTGTGTGTCTAACATGATACTATGTTTGTAATTTATACTGTTTGCTTATGTGTAGTTTTCACGGTGGATTCGAAGAGGAATAAATCCGTTATGAGAAAGCCACTTGTGTCTGCCTGTGCTTCGAGGGAATTACAGGCTATTTGTACCATTGTCTCCTAAAATTGTCTGTATATCAAATGAAGTTCCCTCACAGAGGCCAATTAATCTGAGACTGAAGAGCTGTAGACTACTCTGCAATAATTGCTCTTGTCTCCTATCCTCTTCATCCTCAACCTATCTACTGCCTTTGATACTGTCAACCAGCAGATGCTCCTAATCATCCAGGCTGACCTGGAGATCCCTCAGGGATTGCTTTCTACCTGTCACACAACACGTATCAGATACAATGGAGGGAGTGCTCTAGGCTTCACTGTTTCCTCTGGGTTCCCCTAGGGCTAAATCTGGATCTTCCTCCCCCTCTTTTTCTAATCCGTGCTGCATGGCCCTGCACTGAAGTTGTTGAGTTCTTCTACAAGACCATTTTCAATCAGTGTTGACAATAGAATAGGCTGCTCCTGAACAAAATGCTGAGAATCTGGGTGCAAGAGAGAGAGAGAGAGGAAGACTGTCGTTGAAGCTGACTGTGTGAGCTTGCCTTGCAGGTTTGCTCTGAACACATCCATTAATTCAGGCCTAACCACAGCACCTCCTTGTTAAAGTTTAAACTTTGTTATTTCCTATATCAACTTGCATTTTATATTTTCTTACTTCTAATTGGTAGGTGCAGTGCAACATAACATTTAACAAAGCCGATATGTCAAGTCAACTTGGGGGGGGGGGTCTTTAATATAAAAAATTACTACAGTATTGTCCTTATTTTAACACGGCTAATACAATGATGTTCATTCCAAAAATAAGCTAATACTAACAACAGAATGTGAAGACAATGTATGTATATAATGTATGTATATAATCCGGAAAGTATTCATACCCCTTCACTTTTTCCACATTTTGTTATCTTACAGCCTTATTTCAAAATGAATTCATTTGTTTTCTCACATTCTACACACAATACACCCTAATGACAAAGCGAAAAACGTTTTTAAAGAATTTTTGCAAATGAATTAAAAATAAAACACTCAAATAGTGTATTCACACCCTTTACTCAATACATTGTTGAAGCACCTTTGGCAGCAATTACAGTCTCAAGTATTCTTAAGTATGATGCTACAAGCTTGGCACACCTATCTATTTCCATTTCCATTTAATCGTTTATTTAGCAGGGACAATGCACATTAATGAACACTCAAAACAAAATGCAAATAGTGTAAATATGCCGGATTTTACCTTGGAGCTAATTTCCATCCGCAGTCCTTCACATAAAACATTTAAGAACGTGACAAGTATACACATAGCAAAAACAAATACATGATAATCTTTCGGCAGTTTTTCCCATTCTTCTTTGCAGATCGTCTTAAGCTCCATCAGGTTGGATGGGGAGCGTCAGTGCACAGCCATTTTCAGATCTCTCCAGAGATATTCAATCGGGTTCAAGTCTGGGCTCTGGCCGGGCCACTCCAGAACATTAACAGACTTGTCCCGAAACCACTCCCTTGTTATCTTGGCTGTGTACTTAGGGTCGTTGTCCTGTTGAAAGGTGAACCTTCGCCCCAGTCTGAGGTCCAGAGCGCTCTGGATCAGTTTTTCATCAAGGATCTCGCTGTACATTGCTGCATTCATCTTTCCCTTGATCCTGACTAGTCTCCCAGTTCCTGCTGCTGAAAAACACCCCCACAGCATGATGCTGCCACCACCATGCTTCACTGTGGTATTGGCCAGGTGATGAGCGGTGCCTGGTTACCTCCAGACATGATGCTTGGCATTCAGGCCAAAGAGATCCATTTTGGTTTCATCAGACTAGACAATTTGGTTTCTCATGGTCTGAGAGTCCTCTAGGTGTTTCGTGTGCCTTTTGGTGAATAGTGGCTTCCTTCCACTCTACCGTAAAGGCCTGATTTGTGGAGTACTGCAGAGATGGTTGTCCTTCTGGAAGGTTCTCCCTCTCCACAGAGGAACACTGGAGCTCTGTCAGAGTGACCATTGGGTTCTTGGTCACCTCTCTGACTTAAGGCCCTTCTCCCCCAATTGCTCAGTTTGGTTTGGGCGGCCTGCTCTAGGAAGAGCCCTGGTGGTTTCAAATCTTCCATTTGCAAATGATGAAGACCACTGTGCTCATTGGGACATTCAATGCTGCAGAAGTTCTTCTGTACCTTGATACAATCCTGTCTCTGAGGTCTACAGACAATTCCTTGGACCTCATGACTTGGTTGTGCTCTGATATGGACTGTCAACTGTGGGACCTTATATAGACAGGTTTGTTCCTTTCAAAGTCATGTCCAATCAATTGAATGTACCACAGGTGGACTCCAATCAAGTTATAGAAACATCTCTGCAAAAAAACGATCACTTTGTCAATATGGGGTATTGTGTGTGGTATGTTGAGACAAAAATGTATTTGATCCATTTTGAAATAAGGCCAGGCCCGGACTGGCCATCGGGAGGACCGGGAGGTTTCCCGATGGCCTAGCCTGTTAAGTGGCCTGCTGGCCTGTGGAATTTTTTTTTTTATGTATGTGTGAGCTGCGCAAATATGTGTCTGACTCTGCCTCACAGAGGGTGACTGGCTGTCTACATGATGTGGTCTGCCGACATGGCCACTTTCATACAGATCATACACTAATGCCCTCGATTGGTCTCTGTGTGTCATTCAAGCTCGGGAGGGTGTGTATGTGTGGCGCGAGCGAGAGAGAAAGTGTGCGCACCGGTTACATGTATTGTTGTTGTTAGCATCTGATGCTAGCTAGCTGCGCTAACGGATATAATGAGCTGTCAACAAGGTGGAGGAGAGTCCTCTCCTGTCAGACTGAGAGACTGATAACTACAGCTCAGGTGAGGTAAAGGACTAGTTAACTTAGTCTAAGTTCTCTGTGGGTCTCAAACGGTTTGGTCAATGGTCACCATTTATGTAAACACATATTTCCATTTGAAGGGGGAGTGATTTGTAAAATATGCATGAATAATAAAAACCATTTTTTAACTAGGTGAAAAAAGGTAAGATAAACTTTAAAAACTTGTTGAGAGCTAAAACTGGTCTTTGCTGCTGCCTCAAAGAGGAGCAGGAGGGAGAGGAGGGAGACAGGAGAGGCTGATTCAGGAGCCCGTACACACTCACAACTATAAATGAACCAAAAACAAATAAATAAACAAGTTTCAGAGTTTTTTCATATTGGATATGGTATATTATTGGTTATGGCCATGTTCTTATGATTTTATGATTATTTAAATGTATAGGCCTACAGCTCTGTTTCATATGGGTGTAGTCTCTTTATTTCCCCCTCAAAGTGCACCAGATTGATGCATAAAGTCTAACATTTAAAAACAAATCTTGCCCCCAGACCCCCCTAGAGGATTTGAGGTCCACCTCCACTTAAAATATGTTCACATGTATAGGTTCCTAAATAGATTTGCAATTTTTTTTTTAAATAGTCCATGTCCATATGTTTATTCTGGGGTAGTAGATTTAAAGATTTAAAGTTTAGGGCTATCACTATGGGCAGCAACGCTGTAAATATTGACAAATAAATCCAGGAAAATGGCACAAAAAAAAACTGGTAGTGGCCTGGCTGGGTGTATAATCCCGGCCTGATTTATTGTCCAGTCCGGCCCTGAATAAGGCTGTAACATAACAAAATGTGAAAAAAGTCAAGGGGTATGAATACTTTCTGGATGCACTATACGTCTTTGTAGTGTGTTGATACTCCAAGCCAATATGCCAACTATCAACATGGAACATGGAACATGGAATCGTAGAGTCCACAGTGACACAGTAAACGGAATGATAGCCTAGCTCCATGTAAAGATTATTGCAGTGCTATTATGATTTGATCTCTGATTTTAAGGATTTAAGCATCTGTACTGTCTGTTCTTGCCCTTTGACTCACTGACTTACTGACTCACTGACTGACTGACTCACTGTCTGACTGACAGACAGGTACTACACAGGAGTAAAATAAAACAATACAACAATATTTAAAATGTAAATATATAAACACTATAAAATAGATTTATATCTACAGAACACATAACACCATTTTAGGAATACATAATCATACTCTATAACCTATGTATAGGCCGTGAATCCCCGAAAATAATTGTACGTCCTACCATGGCATGTGTGCCCCTGATACTGTTAAAATCTCGCTTTAAAAGTGTCAGAACAGCGGTTTCTGAACTGCATTATGCTGCGTTCACAACGGACGCGATGCGAATATTGTCATCGCTCTAACCGCTGGAGTTTCACCGCGGCTGTCAGCTGTTTACTCCTGTCATTGAAACAGGACGCGCTGGAGAGGGGGCGGGGCTTATATCCATGTAAATACTGTGGTGGAAACCAACTAGCCTACGAAAAAATTAATCTATTTTACCGTGATTTAATTGTAATATACGTTTCAAAATGATGCCGAAGTAACTATATACTAAATACTGATAACGGTTAGTAAAAACCATGCATTGACAAGTGTGCAAACAAGACGGCGGGCGAAAACTATGGAAGCAAACAAGAGACAGAAGTATTTGAATTTTATCAGACACCGAATTTATAGCATTGAAAATAATTACTTTGAAAATCATGTATCTGAATTTGTTTTGCTCCGAATGTACCTATGTGAAATAAAAATGTAAAAATTCAAGTTAAAAAAAAAATTTGAATGTTCAAATTCAGATCCCAAAAATTCAAGTGAAAAAAATTCAACGTCAAATATTTCGGTGTTTAAAATTCGATGTCAAAAAATGTGGTGTATAGAATTTGACGTCAAAAATTGCGATGCAGTTTCCGGGCTACTCAGACAGGATAAGCAATCGAGTCCGAATGCAATCAAACCGACTTCTGGCCTATCAGAGCCAAGCGGAGTGCGGTGAAGCCCAATGCTGCAGTGCGGTGAAGCCCAATGCTGCAGTGCAAACTGTAGGCGATGGATGCAGATGGGAGCAATTCCCATAGACCCTATGTTAAAATGTCCAACTTAACATCAGAAAAGGAACATGTTAGCCTGGATCCACAAAAACATATTCTGTATATAGTTAGATTCCCCCTTCATGACAACGGGACTGCTGCTCCTAGCTCCTCTCTGCTAGCTCCATTGGCTCCGTGATGCTACAGCGGCTCAGCTCTTGAGGAGAACACTACTTGAACTCGGCTCTGTTTGTTGTGTTGGTTCCTGGTGGACTATTCGTCATGCAAATATAGGATTTATCTGCGGTTAAAACAGACCATCCATGAATGCAGTTTCTTCGGTAAGTCAACTCTGCGTACTTTATGTTATGTTACTGGTGTTTTTATTAAGCTAACGTTAATGAATGTTTAGAGTTGGGTTAGCATTTGAGCAATCGTAGCTCCATCTGTGCTAACGATGCTATGCGTAGCATCCAAGAGTGTAAAACATTAAGTGGGATGCTACTGTATACCAAAAGGCTTCAGTGCGAGGTTGCTAAAATAAGGTCATCCTTGTACGTTAGATAGTTAGTTTGCTAGTTAGGTTACTGTATGCATTGTTAAGGTTAATTTAAATTTGCTATGCTCTACTATAGCATACACTAGACTAGCTAACGTCGACGTATTGTTGAAGAGAGGCTTAGTGTATATTAAATCAACCTCACAATAAAATGTGTGTCATCTTTAAAATATGAACGTCACATTTCAAGATAATAACGCTCCCTTAGATATTGTAATATGGTTTGTTGCTTTAGTCGAAATGAAGCTTATCCATTGCATTGCATTTGTTAAATAGGTTTGTGTCTTACCCTTACGTGTGTGATACATATGAATAAAGCATTTGAAAACAAATTAATTTGACTGACTCATGAAAACCTCATCCAAAGTAACAGTAAAATAAAAAGGACCTACACAATAATACTCAATCAAACTGATACAGTATGAGGACTGTGATATCCAGCAATTTCTTAAGTAGAACAATACGATTATGACCTGTTTTTAAAAGAAGATAAAAAGTTGTTTGCATGTAAAGAAGTCTCTAAGCCACGCATGTAACTTTACATCTGTTTGTTCAAAGTGTCCTTAAGGTGATCCAGACAGGCTGGACCAGAGGAGGAGAGACAGATCTGGACTCCTAACAGCAGAGAACTTCAGCACGGATTCCAAGGTATACCTTTTTCATACTTTATAAAGAATGCATGAAGTAATGACTCTAATACACTGATATACATGCCATTAAACATGACTAAATACTAGATCACCTACACATCAGTGATGTTGAGTGTACTTTCTTAGAAAAAGGTTACATTTACATTTTACCAAGCAACATCACTTTTTTGTTCAACTTTCACATTTCAATGTATTTAAGGCAAATATGATTGAACATAGTGAGAACTGCGACCCTTTGTCTCTGCATACTGACTGTAAAAGAAGATGTTAAAAGTGATTATTTCAGTGAGACAACCGAACATAGCAAGCTTCTACAGTTGCACTAAGTTTTGAAAACAGTTAAATATTATTGTAATAATACATTTATTTCAATGTTGATGAATTTAGAACGGTTTATTCATAACCTGATTATCTTTGTAGTACACTGTTGGATTTAAAAAAACACATTCAAATAAAAAAAAAAATCATTATATTTATAGCCCCTGAACAAACAAACACACCTCTTTCTTAAATAACACACTTGCTCTGCAATAATATGTTTTTTGATATTTCTGTTAGGAAAGGACATGCCTGAGAGACAGGACTGCTTCACCATTTTCTCTTTCTCTGAGGGTTCAGAAGGAGAAGCTGATGTGATGAGATATAAGAGCAGTACAGGACATTCACTAAGAGACACTTATATTGTAACACAAAGACCTGCACACTGACTAGTGTTGTAGTCTAACAGGAACTTCATTTGTGTGTTGTTTTGTGTTTTACGTTGCACCTCAGAGACAGTGTGATTATTGTCAGGCCTATAAAGTTTGGCAAAAAAAAAAAGTCAGCTGATCAAATGCATTTGCCTCACTTTATGAGCTTCACAATACTTGTGCCTTGTACCGCAGAGTTTGCAACGTCATAAATACATGGTACCAATCTTCAGTCAGATGTGAATGTGTAACTTAACATTTTCTGTAAGAATAACGGACAAAAGGAGTGCAAATACAATTTATTGAAATGTGAACTAAAAGTTATCAAGCATGAACCATCACCATTTTTCTTAAATAAAAACTAAATAATATATATAAGTTACACTAAATGTTAATCTGTTAATTGATTAAGTAAACACATTTTGTCAAATAAAGTGACAGGCTAGGCCTGTATGGACTGAAACATATCCCAATTGTTGCCCAGAGTTACGATGGTGCCTCCGTCATGTCTGGTCACGTTTCTGGTGTGCAGCAGCGCATCAAAGAGACCCACCCATACGCAGTTTACGTGCACTGCTTGGCACACAAACTAAATCTGGTGCTTGTGGAGTGTTGTGCTGTCAACCGCAGCATGAAAACATTCCTGAACGTCATTGACAAACTGTACTCTGTATTTGCAGAGCCGTCAAACCACCATCGATTCATTGAAATGCAGAAATCACTGAATCTGAAACAAACTGAAATAATACAGCCAAGTGAGACAAGATGGGCGTACAAGAGGCGATCTGTGAATTCCGTTAAAACTCACTACTCTGCAATTACAGGGTGCCTGAGAGAAATGAGTGACGAGGGCGACAAGTGGTCTGTGGAGGCCAGTGGCCTTTATGCCCACATGACCAGAATGTCTTTCATTACATGTGTTATTGTATTTGAAGACATACTGCGTGTGATTCATGTTACTCACAAGGCCCTACAGTCCTCCAGCTGCACACTCTCCGAGGCTGCAGCGCTTACAGACAACCTGAAGGCGCACTTCAAATCTCAGAGACAAGCAGATACGTGGAGCAATATGTGGGGATCAGTGAAACAGTTCTGCCGGGACAACAACGTGGCAGTACCTGTGGATGCAGATGTTGAGTGTCAGACTCCGAGTCCCCTTGCACCCAAAAGAAGACGGGCTACAAAACCCCCGACCTCCCTCGACAGTTTCCTGGTTATAACTACTTTGGGCCAAAGAGAAACTGATGAAAGTGGCACACAAAGGTCACAGAGTGATACAGCTGGATTTCAGCAGCACCTATATCTCCCTGTGCTGGACACCCTCATCAACGAACTAGACAGACGATTCACGGGAGAGTCCATAGACCTGGCACGAGCATGTGCAGCACTGTTTAAATGTGACAAAAATGGAATTGAACCTCTCGTACAAAATTCACCCTCTCCTTCTTGGAGCAGATATGGACCTTGTTAAAGCCTCTGCTGTCGCACCTGTTGCACTTGAGCATCTTCGAAAGACTGTTAAAAAGGAGAGTTATCCAAATGTATACAAGATGCTTCAGTTGGCACTGACTCTGCCTATCGGATCTGCCACCTCAGAGAGAAGTTTTTGAGGACAATTCGGAACTGGCTGCTGTCAACGATGGGAGGAACAAGATTTCCTCACTTGCTGCTCTTCACATTGAGGACGACATAACTGCACAGCTGTCACCTGAGGAGATAGTGGATATATATGCGGAATGTAAAAAAAGGCGTCTACTTCTGCACTAAGGTAGGACACTGGTTAATAATATTGTAGCGTGTTCAAGTAACCAAGGGATATAGTAGTTATCAAATAAGTATAAGATGTGCACAGTTATGATATACGTTTTACAGTTATGTAATGCACTGTTGTTGGGGGGAGAGACCGCCCCTTCCATATAAGTGTGTGTGTACGGCGGGCATTAGGCTTGCATGACAGGACGAGTTGTGTTTGTATGTGGAAAAGTCATACTCAGTGTGGTGAACACTGAGTATGAGTTTGGACACGCAATAGTTTGGACTGTGTACTGACGTCAGTAAAAAAGTTTACCCCCCAAGCGCAAATGTCAAACTCCGCCTATGACCATAGCATATATATAGGATATATATACAATATATACAAATACACAATATTGGACATAATTCACTTCACTAATGAAAGTCAAACACATGTTTGTTTCCACTGTTTTATTGTGTGCATAGGCCTGTCGCGATAAGCAATTAATTGACTTATCGTACGATAAATAAAAATGAACTCGATAAATTGCCATTTACATGAGGATGTGACTAGCAGTTTGAAAGGATGTACTTGAATTATTATTATATATTATCATTATGTCAGTGGTCTAAAATGGTCATACAATGGTGCCGACAATATTATCGGTTATCGCAATCATTTCTGGGAAAATGTAACCAACAAAATTAATTATCGTGAGAGGCCTATACATGAAACACACACACACAAACAAATCTACAGACTTACTCCAAACTGCCAAACATATTAATTAACACACTCTCACTCTCATATACTCTTTGACTCTATTTTGGCCTAGTAGAACAATAAGCAGCAGACTTTTACTTTTGTATCATTTCTACTGGATCTTAGATCTGCGCATGCGCAATACAGGCCGGCAGTTGCGAGAGAGTATTTGTGTTGGGTAAGCTATGGTAGGGCTAACCCATACAGTGGTGGGGCTCAAGTCAGTTTTTGCAATGTAATTACATACACGCTCCCCTTGACAGTAAAACGCCACGTGTGAGGTTTATTTCCCTGTCTCAATCCAAATTGAACTGTATGAAATAAAAAGGCACATTTGTCTCCACAGGTGAAAGAGTTGACATGCTGAAAACCCAACCCCTGCAGGGGGGTCTGGGGGGGATTCTCCCCCAGGAGATTTTTTGAAATACTAACATAAAATACACATTCTGGTACTCTCTTGAGAAGAAAAATAAATAAATCTATTACTACACGACATTTAAAAAAATGAATGCCATTTTAGTTTTGTGTTACTTTGTTCTGAAAGCTGAACCTGCTGCTCGTCACAGAGAGAAGAGGGAAGAGGCTGTGTGAATGACTTTACATTGTGGATAAGGGTGGATAGCCCCCATTGTTCTGTGTGTCAAAATGAAAGACAGCCCACACACCTATCGATCATCAAACCGTGGGGTCTTATTTCATTACGTGTTGATTTCTATCAACACGTAATGTTGTATCGATGTATATAGAACTGTACTACCGCAAAAGTATTCTTCGTCGGGACTTCCTGCAACAACACCACGCCGTTATCTTGATTCTGATTGGCCAGAAGACATTATCAAAGATGTTCTATTGGGAAGACGATCACTACCCGACAAACGTTTTCAAAACCGTTTCTAGTCTTCGGTATTCTTGTTTTTGGCGTGAGAATAGTTTGGGCAGCGTGAGATTGAGAGTGAAAGCGTGTGTCACACGCCAGATGCGTGAGAGTTGGCAACCCTGGATTAAAGAGACACACACGCACACACTTTTGCATTTCAAAGTATTGCTTGTTCATTCTTTCACACACAGTGACGTCACGAGCTACCCACAATGCAACGCGCACCATATATATATATATATATATGTTACGTTCCCTTGTAGATCTAGGGGTACCAAGGGAAGTAGCGACACACAAGATAGCCGGACGAGAGAAAAAGGAGAGGAAACTGAATGCTGAAGGAGTTTAAGTGAGGTTTTAATTAGTCAATAAGTAAGGCGGCTCACCAGCCAAATTACAAAACAAACTTAGAATAAACAACACACAACTATGCTGGGTCTCACACAGAGACATGCTGCACACATGCAGCCAGACGAGAAGGAGAGAAAAGGGGGGGCCTCACTGCCGTCCTCCTCCGGTCCTATATGGAAGCCCTGATTGTCAATTAGGAGCACCTGGGGAGAGGCTGCACCTGGGTACAATCAGAGGGAGAGAGAGGAAAACACACACACACGACCACACACACACTACGGCACGTAACAATATATATAAATTCGCCATTTTCCTGGAGGTTGTTAGGAGATATGAAATGTTAATTAGGCCGCATTTCCAAATCTCCTCGCGTCCCTACACAAGCCATTATCTTACAGGAAGGGAATCCAGATCAGTAAGTAACCGTTAAACAATAATCCACTTTAATGGTAATATACAATGCAATACAATCAAGTACAATCAATACAGTACAAATTACATACAGTTCTGTGGGATCCCACATTTACCTGATACTCACATGAGCCAGCCAGCCAGCCAGCCAGAGGAGAAAGAGGCCGAACACAGCGGGGTTTCTGTCTATATCCCTCGCTGACCCAAGGAGGAGTTATCTGCGCCTCCCTTCCAGACCAGTGATTGGCTGCCCAAATTATCATCAACACCCCACATCAGGGATGACTGTATGTTAACTCCTGACCTTCCCCCTCTTCCTGTGTCCTCTAAAAACCACATGTTAGCAGGCCCAAAACCAGCCCAGTTTTCTACACAAATCATTTTCAAGCTTCTTCACAGTTTGCATGAATACATACAAATATATCCTTACAATTCCCTCTTTTGCACTCTTAAAAAAGAGAGTGCAATTTATACAAGGCACTTGCAAAAAACTGCATCCTTGTCTGCTGAGTCTCCATACTTTTTATTCTCAGTGTCCACAGTGAAGGGCACTCCGTCCAGGCTCTCGTTGCAGATGACGCAGCGGAAGCAACCGGGGCGGTAAGACTTCCCCAGGGCCTGCCGGCCTGCATGTCCATGATTAGATGTCCACCTGCGTTGCACTTGTCTGCAGACTGCTGGAACCCAGAGTACAGAAAGTCCTCTTCACAGAAAACCCTTCCTGCGTCATAGTAGAACGCCTTCCCTCTCAGCCTTCGACTACAGGCGCTGCAGGTGAAGCAGCTGTCATGGTAGAGGCTGCCCATAGCTTGGCAGGCCTGGCTGGCTCCATACACCGTCTTGTTGCACTTAACCCACACTCCTGTTTCAGTGGAGAGTGGAGTCCCCTGTGCCATCCTGGCTTGCCGTGTCTTTGTCCCCTCTGATCCGCTGACGGCGGCTTCTAGGTCGATGCTGAATAGATGTCCTCCCGATCTTCCTTCTCCGGTCCGATGATGATGCCTCCCAGTCGACCTCCATGATGAGAGCCCGATCCGTCCTGATGTCGTCTAGGGTCCTCGCAGGTGTTTTCCCCCGCCGCACACTGGCTCCGCACAGTGGTACCAGTTGTCCCCCTTTCCTTGTAGGCGGACGGCACGGGATGTCCTCGGGGTCACTCGGTCGGGGCCGGAGAGCCTGGGGTTGACAGTCAGCCTCCTGCGTCTCGGGTCCCTCTTTCGGCATCCACAACCTGTGTGGAGAAATCTGATACAAATCCCTCAAGCCTACGCTCCGGGCTCTGGGGCCCTCGGCTGTTTAACCCACCAGTGCGTGGCAACTTGGAGCCTGTTGGTGGGGTGTCTTAAAACAACAGACGTGTGTGCACAGGTTTTCTAAATTAATTGTGCTGCTTCAGAATCTTGGACTGTGCCCACTAAATAAGAACCCCAACATCTTTAGGTAAACTAAATAACATATTTCAATAGCTCTGAATTTCTGACAAGCATCTGTATTTATTTTTTAAATGAAATCCCTGAGATCCCATTAAAAATCTAAAAATATGATTTGAACTGCTAATGTTTCTGGTAAAGAAACACACTAATCTTATGGATTCAAAAACAACCACAATCACAATACTAACAAAGTGAATGGCTTCCTGGTGATACTGCTTCTACCCGTCAGTGCTTAGATATTATCCCACTGAAAAAATGAATACAGAATTCCCACCAACTGTCATCAAATGTCTTTCTAAATGTAGATGAAATGTATATCCCCATAATGACCTAAACAATAAAGTCTATGGCTTTTACTTCTTTACCAGACTAGTTACATGATGTTGGCCAAATTACATTGTGTCTCATTACATTACTATGTTTTAGCTTAACTGTAAATATGTTCTTTCTACATTTCAAACCTCAGTTACTTTAATACCTGTTGAAACATTAGTTGACACATTACTCACCGGTCAGCCTCTCCAGTATTTCATTCTGGACTTACATCTCTCTGGTAGCCCCTTGGCCACTGATTCTCTACCTGTGTTACCTGCTATAACTCAATCAATACTATATACATGTCAACATTCACCAAACAGCCTCTTATCCCCAAATATGGAGCAGGTAAATTCTAAAACTGTCAATCAATGGTCAGATTGAACAATGGAGTTGGGCAGCAGGTTCCTTTCAGTCCCTAAATGAAAAATGTACATTGTAAAGTTTACACTCCCCCTTTTTTACACATTCTCTCATGTGTAAACAAAAACCTGTATGGGAAGAAAACCTTCAGGTCATAATGGATTATAAGACAATACCAAACATTTTTCCCAGTAAACACTTGAGAGTGTTTCTCTCCATCATTCAGTCCTAAAAGAAACAGAATTCCAAATGTCATAGTTTGAGTTTCACATTCTTCAAACCGCCACCTCCTGTGGGAGTGAAACATCATGAAGCAGATTAGATACGGTTTCCCCTTTTGTGCAATGTTAGGAAACCTCTAATTTCACACATTATTATCACACAAAAATAATGTGTTAGTCCAAAACATGCTTGATTAGTCATCGTTTTAAATCATGCAGTTGCACTGATCAGGTGCAGACATACACACACTCACACTGTCAGGTTGTAAAGTCAGGTTTGGTCAGGTTCACCGCAGAGTCAGTCATTGACAGTGCCTTCCCAAGTTACCCTGTCGGTCAGTTGGTCTCAGGTCAGTTGGTCTTTTTGGCCATGTGTCGTGCCCTGCAGAGATGTTCCAGCACAGGCCAGCATCCTCCGTCTATACAAATCTGTATATATGGAGCGCCATCATTTATTAATTCACAATTACAACTATAATGTTCAAGATATCTCCAACCCCTCCTTGCTGTTTCCCACATTCCCTGAAAAGTGTCTAGCCAAAAAAATGTCACTTCCTTATTGTACTATTACTATTACTGCAATTCATTTACACCTAATTAGTATTAAAATGATTAATAGATCTATTTCAGAAACATGTGTACTTCACTATCTTGTGTCAAAACATTACTAGGATCTGTAAAGATCTGCTATTTATTCCATAACTCATTCTATCAATTTATCTTCAATTCTGGTGCACTTAAAGAACAATGTTACCCTCTTTAACCGTGCGTGGAACTCTGGGTGTCTGAACATGAAACCAGTACCTCAAATTGAAATACTATATTTTGTTTAGAACCAGCTTTCCCTTCAACATGACCTATATAAATAAATATTTATCTGATCTTATAGAGCTGTTACTAAAACTCTCCCTTTGAACAAATTAAAACACTACCAAATTCACACACGAATAAAAAATCCAGTGCATACTTCCTTCATGCCCCCCCCCTTTTTTTATCAGTGTGTATTAGACTGATTTTCCACTTCCCTTTAATAGTTCCCCTCTTTTCCGCTATTTTTATTTACCTCTTGACTAATTTATGGTCCATACATCTTCTTATCTTCACTTATTTATCAAGTCAATTCAAGTTCTTTACAATAACTAATCCCCTCTAGGATATGAAATCCATTCATCTTCAAGCAGATACTATGTCCTTATTTATGTTTTGTTCACGATAACAATGGTATAACAACCACATGTCCTCAATTCTGGTCCACTTAAAAACCAATGTTAAACTCTTTAGCAGTGTGTGGAACCCTGGATGTCCGAACATGCAACCATTCCTCCCTCCTTTATCAAGGATTTAAAAACAGAAGTAATTTCATATTTCCTATGGTAATAACTATGCTACAATCGTGAAATCAATTATTTAGATTGGAATACTATATCTGGCTTGGCACCAGCTCTCCCTTTAACATTATCCATACAGATAAAGATTTGTCTTATAGAGTGGTTCCTAAAACTATCCCACTACTTTATACACACGTGAATAAAAATGTCAAAGAATATTTTGTTAACCTGATGAAAAGATTGAAGAATATGGTTGTATTCTGAACCCTCAGTGTGTTCTCATTTTACTCTAATAGTTTACTGCTATTTTTAATTTAATAAATCTTTCTGCCTTTACGTATTTATGCTTTAAATGTGCGTTTTGTGAATAAGTGTGTTTATGTGCAAACTCACTCATTCCCGTTTTCCTTTTCTCCTCCTCTGGTTTTCTCAAGCCGTGACCCCGGCCTCCTCACTTCTAATCGACCATGCCAACTCCTCTGATTCTGTGTTCTCTTCAGTCCATCAGCTGTAACTTCATCCGCTGTCAGCCATTGGCCCAGTTACATCTGCATGCGCCCTCATGCCAATGTTCTTGCACTGCTTTACATTTTATCCCCTCCTTTACAGTCTCTCTGCTGTTTTTATGGAGGGCAGATTCTGCTCTCATCTCCCACACTTTGCTCTTGTGCTCAGCTTGGAACTTCATGGTCCTGTCTGAGGGACTGATGAGCGTAGATCTCTGCCCGTCAGCATGCTGTTTGGTTCTGGATGCCACAGGTGGAGATAGTTCTGGCTGCAGTCTTGTTGTTGTTGTTTCAGCTCTGGTTCTCTGTCTGTTCGATGGAGAAGGAGGAGTCTCCCGTTGGGTTAGGTCTTTTGTCTGCTTGGAGGGTCGGGTCGTAGCCTTTTCTAACTCAGAGGGGGAGTCCAGGTCTCGGGACGCATTACCTATAAAAAATCTAGCACACTGAGGTTAAATAAATCCAACCCTTTCCACTCTGACTCTTTGTAATCATACTATCTGTCTTAATTGTTAAATGCCATCTAAACAACCTAATTGATGTCTACAAATGATATTACAAAAACTCACTCTAAAAATTGTTTCATCCATTGCTACATATTTACCCAACATAAGTCTTTCAGGAAACCATTTTCTCCTATACATTGAAAAACGTACATGTTTCCAGCATCACATATTCCACACACTACGAAAGAACATCTACATATTTTCTCCAATATTTTAAGCTAGTTTCTATAGCAAGATTATCATGTGTGACATAATAATCAGATGTCTTGTTTGCTAACCAAGAATATTAAACTTTAAAATGTCTTTTGGCCAGTTGAAGTCCTGCTTACTTCATCCTTAAACTCTTCTTTAATTTGAAACCAAAAAAGGTCTTCCTTCTCCACCATGATCCTATCTCTATATCAAAGTCCAGACAAACTGATGATTTATCTTTAGAAACCATGAGGAATGACTCATAAAACACTATTCTCCCTCACTTCAGTTCTAAATCAAATGAGCCAGACAGGAAACCCCCTTTAACCACTTGCTTATCCTATTATTTTTGATCAAAGTTGTGTTACAAGCAGGTTAGATCTGTAATGAATTAAAATCAATATTTAAAGACGCAATATAAGTTAAATATATTGTTAAGGTAATTACTGTTTTATTGTGAAGGCATCTCTGGCGAACAGCGGCCTTTGGCTTTTATTTTGAAAGGCCGTTCCGGAACAGCCGTGTTTCTAGAAACACGGCAAGTTGACAATCGTTCTAATGCATTAACTATAGTCGTGAAAGAGACAAGGAGGGGGAAGGCGTGTGGAAGCAAGCAATGAACTGAAAATGCCACCAATCCTGTTTTAACGTGATGGCGCACATTGAAAACCTAAACGCCCTGTCATAACTGACAAGCATTCAAAAACCTTTCTGCTTATCCCTTAGGCCACTACTGTTTGTCTTATTCATAACCTAAAAATACAATTGTGATGAATAGCTTGCTTTTGTATCATTACATTTACCAACATAAAACAAGGTCTGTACTAATCAACAATGACAACCCACAGACAGCTCATTTAGTTAAATATACGCAATATATTGACTTCGCTTTTATTTATCTGACTTAATTAACGTGCTTCCCCCCCTTTCAGCCACTAGATGGCAGCAGCAGAGCACAAATGAGCTTCACTCTTCTGAGCGAATATGTGATTATCACAGACAATCGGTCACACAGATTATTCAGGTAAAAATCACACAGATTTATTCCCCGTACAGTTTGTCTAGCTTGATAACGTGCTACATATGTCGTCACGCAGGACTCTCTGCCTACCTTGCGATCAACGTTATGTTTACGTCAGCCTTTCAAATTAATTTTTACAGACAAGGGAAACGGGAGCCGGTCTCGTCACAATGTAGGTGACGTTAGCGCTCTCTCCCAAGGATTTAACAGATAACAGTCCACTGACACTTTCGCTTATTCGGTCTCAGACTGCTATTTTACCCCCAGTTATAAACGGCGGATCGATCTGAAATATCGATCATCCAGGTTTCGCCGTGTGGGACTCACACCGCACATCCCACAAACTGCACCGCTCCTACGCCACTTCAGGACTAATCTACCTGAAGATCCACGCTAAACTGCTCTAATTTCTCGTTACGCAGGACTCTCTATACCTGGCGATCAACGTTCACGTGTTATATATAACTTTCCTAACATGGTAAAAATATGCATTGTATACTCCATTCAAACTTCAAAAACACTCTGAAACGCCTACAGACAATCCCACAGGGCCTTGCTATTGTCCGAGGCGTCTAAAAGTGCTTGTTCCCGACCCAGTGTGGTCCTCTGAATCCTTCCACAGCTCATGTTTATTCAGCGTCGAGTCACCATTTGTTAGGAGATATGAAATGTTAATTAGGCCGCATTTCCAAATCTCCTCGCGTCCCTACACAAGCCATTATCTTACAGGAAGGGAATCCAGATCATACAAGTAACCGTTAAACAATAATCCACTTTAATGGTAATATACAATGCAATACAATCAAGTACAATCAATACAGTACAAATTACATACAGTTCTGTGGGATCCCACATTTACCTGATACTCACATGAGCCAGCCAGCCAGCCAGCCAGCCAGCCAGCCAGCCAGCCAGCCAGCCAGAGGAGAAAGAGGCCGAACACAGCGGGGTTTCTGTCTATATCCCTCGTTGACCCAAGGAGGAGTTATCTGCGCCTCCCTTCCAGACCAGTGATTGGCTGCCCAAATTATCATCAACACCCCACATCAGGGATGACTGTATGTTAACTCCTGACCTTCCCGCTCTTCCTGTGTCCTCTAAAAACCACATGTTAGCAGGCCCAAAACCAGCCCAGTTTTCTACACAAATCATTTTCAAGCTTCTTCACAGTTTGCATGAATACATACAAATATATCCTTACAAGGTGCAAATATAAACAGCTAGCTAACGTAGCCAGGCAGAGCGCACTAGGTTTTTTTCTGAATTAACGACCGAAGAAATCGCTGCATGTCTTCGGATTACATCTCTGGACTTGAGGGGTGTGCTCTAGGTCGTTACCAGCGTAAACTAGAGCTGTGTGGGTTGTCGGATTGCCCTTACAGACTGCCTGCAGATCAGTGTTGGGACTAACGCGTTACAAAGTAACGCGTTACCGTAACGCCGTTATTTTTGGCAGTAACTAGTACTCTAACGCATTACTTTTTAAATTCAGTAACTCAGTTACCGTTACTACATGGTGCGTTACTCCGTTACTGCGTTAGTTTTTTTATATAGTCAACAGCCAGGTGAACAGAGATGAGAACTGTACTTAAGTACAGTACTTGAGTAAATGTACTTAAATACTTCCTGTGTCACATGCGGAGACGGGCTGTGGGCGTGTTTGTGTTGTTTACTAACAAGACTATCATGGCGGCGCCGGAGCTCAAGTCTAGTTTCTCCACCTGGAGATATTTTCACTATTTCACTTTTGTCGAGCACAAAGAAAATAACGTTTTAGTTAAATGTAAGTTGTGTCCTGGCGGGTCAAAGAGCCTATCTACTGCCCAAACCAGTCATTCAAATCTCTTAAAACATCTGCAAAAACAACATGCTGGGACGAAGCTAGTAGCTAAGACCACAGAGACTCAGCCGACGCCACTCCACCTGCACCTAAGCAACAGCGGCTGGATTTTAACCAAGGGACTGCTAGCCAGGGAAAAGTCCATAAAGCCATTGCACGGTATGTTGTAGAACACATGCAGGCTATTGCTACAGTGGAGTCACCCGCTTTCAGGGAGCTAGTTAGCATGATAGCATGTCCGGGCGACACGGCATATGAAACGGAAAACTTTTTCCAACTACCTGGAGAAAGAATATACAAAAATGTAAAGCCAGCTAATATCGATGCCATCCAGATTGCATATAATGCATGTCAAGTTGATCAACAGATAGTATTATTCTCCAATGCAATAACAGTACTGAAATGAAGGCTATAAGGGCATTAATATAATGGGAGCCCTTTTTTTAAGTAACTAAAACGTTACTTTTCACAGTAACGCATTACTTTTTGGTGTAAGTAATCAGTAAAGTAACTGAGTTACTTTTGAAATGAAGTAACTAGTAATGGTAACTAGTTACTGGTTTTCAGTAACTAGCACAACACTGCTGCAGATGTATGGAAAAACGACCCTCGAAAGTGGCCTTCGGTCGATGTTGGCAGCATCTACGTCTATCTTCTGGAAACACCAGGTGAATACCCCACTTGTCACAATAATATTATCATGCCATTGCATATATGTGGTATTTTAGGGTTGACTAGATATTGATTGAGGCAATAGACTATGATATTCTGCTTGCACCTCGCGTGAAATGGCGGATACCGGAAGTACGGTGTCGCCCTCGGCCCAATACCCGTATGTCTGTGTGAAAGAATACAGTTGAATGTTTGAGGTTCACTGTGCACTGCTGAATGATGTATGTGCAGAGTTTGACCCTTGAAGTCTGTTTCTTCTGCTCTGAAATGGAATATATTTGTTACATATTAATAGAATTTTAGATTTGATTTTGGATTTGTGAATGGGAGAAGTAGTAGATTTCAAACCTTTATTTAATCAGATTGGTCCCTTGAGATCATAGATCTCTTTTTCAAGGGAGACCTGCAGCATATAGGTTCCACATGAAACATAAAACAATAAAGGACATCATACATTATATTTACAGGATACATTTACATAGTTATAGACATTTACAAGTGCCCATAGTATCAACGAGCATTTCATTTAGCCTAGCTTTAAAACATGCATAGGAATGAGATTGCTCAGTTTCAATTATTGCTGAAGATTGTTCCAAGCAAGTGGAGCCGCGCACATAAAAGCTGTCTTACCGAAGACAGTCCTTGCTCTTGGCAAATCTAACAATACTACATAATGCGATCTCAGACAATAGCTGCTTGCAACTCTCTGTGTTATCAGAGAGCAGATATAATACGAGAGTTTACCCAACAAAGCTTTATAAATAAATGTGTACCAATGACTGAGCCTCTTTACAGTAAGTGATGGCAAACCTGTCTTGGCATACAGGGTACAGTGATGAGTAAGTGCTTTACAAGTTGTGACAAATCTCAGTGCGCTGTGATAGGCGGCATCTAACTTGTTCAGGCAATAAGCAGGTGCATTCATATACAACACATCACCATAGTCCAGCACAGGTAAAAAGGTCACAGTGACTAGCCTTTTCCTGGCTTCAAATGAGAAACAGGACTTGTTTCTGAAAAAGAAACCTAGTCTAACCCTCAGCTTTTTAAGCAGGTTATTGACATGAAGTTTAAAAGTAAGACAATCATCAAGCCAGATACCTAGGTATTTATAACAGTTAACCACTTCAAGTACTTGTCCTTGCATAGTAACAATATCTAAAACAGACTCTGGTGTCTTTTTAGCTTTAGAAAAGAGCATTACCTTGGTTTTATCAACATTTAAAAGAAGCTTAAGCTCAGCGAGCTGAGTCTGAATAATGTTAAAAAAAGCCTGTAATTTAACACCAGCCTCCTTAATGGAGGGACCTGCACAGTACATAACGGTAATAAAAGTGGACCTAAAACAGAACCTTGAGGAACACCATTAGCAATGTTTAACCACTCAGAAGACAGCCCATCAAAGTGAACACATTGGGACCTTTCAGAGAGGTAGTTCACAAACCACCCCACTGCATGGCTGGATATGCCAATACTGAGTAGCCTCTGCTTTAAGATGCGATGATCGACGGTATCAAACGCTTTGGAAAGGTCAATAAATAGAGCTGCACAACTCTGCTTATTATCTAAAATACTCGTAATGTCATTCACTACTTTCATTGTCACAGTGCTATGTTGCTTTCTGAAGCCTGACTGATGTTTAGACAGGATATTATTTTTACATAAAAACTCCTTTACTTGTTCACTCACTAGGCGTTCGAGCACCTTCGCCAGAACTGACAATTTAGAGATTGGCCTATAGTTATTTAAAATAGTTGCCTCCCCTCCTTTTAGTAAAGGCTGACTTCCATACTTTTGGAATTGCATTTGTGTTGAGGGAGAGGTTAAAAAGAGTACTGAGAGGAAGAGCAATCAAATATGCAGCTATCTTTAAAAAGAAAGGTTCTACGTTGTCCGGGCCAGCCGGTTTCTTAGGATCTAACTTGGTTAAGGCTTCATGAACAACATTGACAGTAAAAGGAGTAAAACTGAAAGGGTTTTCCAGACCACATTGTTCAGAGTCACGGATTGGGGTGTTCACAGAAGCAGAGTTAGAAACAGAATCAAACAGAGAACCGCACGACACAACATGCTTATTAAAGCAATTTAACATGCTGGCCTTGTCCGATATAGTGCCAGATGTTGTGGTAAGGCAAGGAGGTAGCTCATTACGGATCTCACCGGTGGATATCGATTTTATGGCTTTCCAAAATGTCCTAGGATTATTTAGGTTTTCTGTGGTAACTGACAAATAGTACTTCGACTTAACACTTTTGACATGTGAAGTGAAGCTATTTCTTAGCTGCCTAAAACGCAGCCATTCTACCTCTGAGCCTGATTTCCTAGCCTTTGCCCAGGCCTTGTTTCTCTCATGAAGGAGACTAGACAGTTCAGCAGAAAATCAAGGATTGTCTCGTCCCTTTACTCTAAATGTACGCAGGGGTGCATGTCTATCAATGATCTCCATAAAACCAAGATAAAAATAAGACCATGCAGTTTCTACATCAGCATACAGATCGATTTTTCCCCAATCAAACCCAAACAGATCATGAACAAAACCCTGCTCCACAAAATGTTTTATGTCTCTCTTAATAATAATACGAGGTTTAACCTTTTGGACCTTATTGTCCCTAATTGTGGCTCCCAGTGAGATGATAGTGAACTGTTCATGAACTTGTCATGAAATATCAGTGAACCATATTCATGAACAGCTCATAAACAACTCATAAACAGCTCATAACAAAGTTGATGAACTGTTCATGAAAGTGACATGAACATTAAATGGCACTAGGGCAGTTCATGAACTACTCATGAAACTCCTGTGCTGGAATGGTTCATGAACAATTCATGGAATATGGTTTTAGGCAGGTTCATGAACAATTCATGAAATGGAGTTTTCAGTGAGTGTGTAGGGATATTCAGTTTTCAACCAAGAACATATCAAGAATTGTTCATGAACATATCAAGAACTGTTCATAACAACTTCATGAACCATTCATGAACAGTTCATACCCAGTCACTGAATATAATTCAATGGCTGGCTATGAACTGTTCATGAACTGTTCATGAACCATTGACTGTGGGTCAATTGGTAACCATAGAAAACAACAATTATGTCAATCACAATGGAACTTTACTCAAATTAACAAACAAACAAACATACATGTATACAGGTGGAGCACTACAATTAATCCTATCACTATTTGAAGCAGTTCTTGACACAGCTGCACAAAAATTGTTGTTACGGGTCCCAAAAGCTTGGGTACCACAGCAACAATAAATTATTTCTGTAGAAAACATAAAAGTGCAGCAGCAATAATTATACACAGGATCCGGTTGATCGTCTGGAATGCTTCTTATTCAAGTACACAGTTACATTCAAATAGCTGAACTTTACAAACATCACATTTCTCCATTTAAGTTATCTGTCTGTCACAGTCAATTACTGTATCTCAAGGAGAAATTCAACATAGTCAATATAAATTATTACATTACATTGCATTTAGCTGCTTTTATCCAAAGCGACTTACAATAAGTGCGTTCGATCAACAAAATACAAACTTGAAGAAAACAGAATCATATAAGTACATCAGGTTTCATAGAGCAAAAACATTTCAAGTGCTACTCAACTGGCTTTAGATAAGCCAGTCCATAAGTGCTTTGTTAATAGTTCTATTGCTCTAAGTGGAGTCGAAAGAGATGAGTTTTCAGTCTGCGCCGGAAGGTGTGTAAGCTATCTGTTGTCCTGATGTCAATGGGGAGCTCATTCCACCATTTAGGAGCCAGGATAGCAAACCCACGTGTTTTTGCTGATGGGAACTTGGGTCCCCCTCGCAGCGAGTCGTTTGGCTGATGCAGAGCGGAGTGCACGTGCTGGGGTGTACGGTTTAACCATGTCCTGGATGTAGGAAGGCCCAGATCCATTCGCAGCATGGTACGCAAGTACCATTGTCTTGAAGTGGATTCTAGCAGTTACCGGAAGCCAGTGGAGGGAGCGGAGGAGCGGCGTGGTGTGGGAACATTTAGGAAGGTTGAAGACCAGACGAGCCGCTGCATTCTGGATGAGCTGCAGAGGTCGGATGGCACATGCAGGTAGACCAGCCAGGAGGGAGTTGCAGTAGTTTAGGCGTGAGATGATTAGAGCCTGGACCAGAACCTGCGTTGCTTTCTGGGTCAGCTGGGGACGCATCCTCCTGATGTTGTAAAGCGTGTATCTGCAGCAGCGGGTTGTAGCAGCTATGTTTGCAGTGAAGGACAGGTTGTTATCTATAAACACATAACGCTATCAAATAATACTTTCTATCAATATATCTATCTTTACCAAATATAACATATTATGGAGATCACAAAAATACACTGTCAATGTTAATAAACAAAAAACAAGGCAATGTGCCTGCAAGACTGCACTCAGGTAAACAAAACATATTACCCGTGCGCAGCAGCTAACCTGCCTGCGAGCCTTCGCTCAGGTCACCCAGGCGCGGCTGAAGCCCGCGAAAATGGCATCTATTGTTGCCGACAGTTTAGTATTTTTAAAATACCGTTACTATGTCAAACATGCTCAAAACCTTCTGACACACTCTCCTAAACATCTCCAACATCATATCTAATTCACACAAGTTAACATCGATCATTTTCATTATGTACTGACCTGTAGAAAACAGAAAAGTGGAGCAGCAATAATTATACACAGGATCCGGTTGATCGTCTGGATTGCTTCTGAGGAGGGGGCGGAAGTGTCCCCCCTAAAATAACCCAGATGTCACCGCTCACCTGCCAAAGGTTCCACCTTGGCGCTACTTACTCATACTGCTTCTCAAACAGTATAGATAAACCATAAAATGATATGAATGTCACCAAAATAAATACAGATAATGTTCAGTTTCAAATTCACTATTGTTTTGTTTTAAGATTAAAAGTTTAAAAAAAGAAAGAAATGTTCAAATAGTAGATGAATATTCAAGAGGTCTTTAAAAACATCACCCTCACTGATCATCAAAAGTTCATAAAATGCTCATGAATATTCCAAAATATTCTGAACTTGCCACAATCATCCAAAATTCATGAAATGCTCAGTCATGAAAAGTTCATGAAATACTCATGCAAACTTTTTGGGGTTTTAATTATAATGTTGTGATTGGCTGGATCATGAACAGTTCATAAATTGCTCATAAAAGTCTGTCATGAGCAAAACAGGAACTTTATATGAATGAACAATGTTCATAAAAATTTCATGAACTGCTCTTTAAAATGGTTCATGAGCATTTTAAGAATTTTGGTTCATGAACATGACTAGTGAACATATAATGAGTTGTTCATGAATGTTTCATGAGTGCTCATGAACAGCTCATAAAGTCATGAACTCCATCTCGCAGGGGTACAGCACAGTGGTCACTCACATCATTACTCCCACAGACAGTGGCGAGCCGTGACTTTTATACCTAGGCCCTCTGACCCCCCCCCCCCTCCCTCGAAAAAAAAGAGTTATTACGTCACAGCGTATACTTCAGCGGAATATCAAAACAGCGGCCCTGGGTGCAAAGCGCATCAATGACAGTGACCCTCTACCACACAAAACAACACCATTTATATAAACCCCTATCATGACAGGGCACCCACAGCCAAGTAACAATTACAAATGAATTAACTCGGTACGGCGGCCCACATTGAAAATGACTTGGGCCTACCTGTGATGATCAAATCACTTAAACACAAAGTCCATCCTCCTGTCCTTTTGGATGAAGCACTTGATGCACTGGTCATGCAGCTGATCCTTTGCCACTCCAGTTTATCATTGTAACTCAATCTTGAAAATGACTCGGTTAATAATTTGGCAACGATGTCATCACTATCACTGAAGTGAGCCATCATAAACAAACTTATGCTAATCATAAATCTATCGATCATTTATGATTCGAAAATAATAAAAGTAGGGTAGACATGTGGATATTATCCGGCTGAACAAAACGTGCATTTATCTAACAGGTTCGTTTTCCACAGACCTTATTTCGAGCTATTTTCCAAAATCCTATGGAGAAATCCCATTGCTTTCTGTCGAGGGAATCCGAGAGCAGCTTACTTCCGGGTTTTAGGACGCGTCACTGCACCACTTGCATAGACTTCACAGCGGGCGGAACTTATCATAAATTCCACGATAATAAAGCCCGCCCATTTAGAGGGAAGATATTTGTACTGTCATTTGACATTACTCTCTCGTTGAGTAACATTTAAAGACATACAAAGGTTTTTAAAATCCTCTGATACTGCAGTTAACCAGTCCCAGTTAAAATCTCCAAGTAGCACTATTTCCTTGTAGTCTAGCTGCGATAAAAGATTTGCTAGCAAAGACAAGGAGTCCTTGACAGCTGAGGGGGGTCTGTAACAGCCCCCACCATGACCTGTTGCCCCTTTGCCACTTCACTTGAATTGCTTACTGATAGATTTGGAAACTAATGTGGATACACTGAACTTATTCTTAACATGAATGACAACGCCACCACCTTTATTAGGCCGGTCGGAACGATACACATTATAACCATTTAAGGGAATGTCAGAGGCCAAAATAGATTTATTTAGCCATGTTTCTGATAAAACAATGACGTCAGCGTCAGTCGAGCTTGCCCAAATGCGGACAAAATCTAGTTTACCTAACAGACTGTGCACATTCAAGTGGATGAAACCCAACCCAGACCTAGCTTTAAAATCAGCAGGAGTAGCGATCTGACTACTACTACTGGGCGGACCAGGGTTAGGTTGTACATTTCCTGACAGTAATAGCAACAAAAAAAACAGGCATCTTTTCCTCTTAATCAACACACATACATTGTCATCTACTTTAGAAACACCGTAAAAGTCTGCGAGAGTGTGTTTTGAGCTTAAGAAGCAGTCCTGAAGAACCATCATTGCAGGAAAACAAAAAAGACAAACATATTTTGTTGAGCAGATTGTCTGTGACAAGGCAACCGGTAATTGTTTGTGCAACACATCCAAACCTTTGCAGGGGATGCCCACTGCGGGTGGCAGAACAGACCTGAATCCAGTAGACTTCTCAGAATGACTAGAGATCTTCTCATAGTCCAAAACAGTTAACAGGCACAGCATAATCCCAATATGGGCCATTTTCCCAGACCAGCACACAGTATCCGCGATGTTCCTGGAGCAAATCAGCACAGCAGCAAAGGACAGGCGAAAGCAGCAGCGTGGAAGCACTCTGGTCTCTCCCTCCCGGAACCGGTTCTCGGTACCCAACCCTACTTATCACCCATACACAGGTTTGCTTGAGGCGCTATCACATCTGGAAGTGCAGTGTCTGTCGTCTTCCTGCCTGCAGTCTGTAGGGACTTGCCCCTGGGACCAAAGGGTCGCCGGTTCGAGTCCCGATCGACCAAAACAACTACGGAGTGGACTGGTAGAGAGGTCCCAGTTCACCTCCTGTGCCCTGCCGAGGTGCCATTGAGCAGGACACCAAACCCCCAACTTCTCCCCAGTGCCGGCTAGACTGGCAGCCTTTTCGCTCTGGCCCTCTCCAGATGCATGTGTATTCTGTGTAGTGTGTATAACTGTTGCATGTGCATGTGTGCACCGTCCTGTACAGTCCTAGTGTGTGTTAATGAAAAATATACAAGCCAGAGTGAAGAACTGAATTTCCCCATAGGGGGATTAATAAAGGTTCATCTTCTTCTTCTGGTCATTTTATTTATTCCCTTAAACCTATCATCTTAGGAATTGAGTTGTTTAGCAACAGCTAACAGCTAACAGAAACGTTTTGAATTACACGTTTATCGTCTGAATATGTTGTTTCTCTTTTTCTATAACTTCATTATTTTTCCATTTCTTTTTCCATACAATTCATGTTCAATTGTTGCTGTTGTTTTTTCTAGCTAATATGTATGAAATTATTCTTCAGAGCTCTTTTGGCTACATTAAAAAAATCAGCCTTAATGAGCTGACAAATTACACAGAGCAGCACCTTTTCACCAGTAATTGAGCTGCTGCAGAGTTAATGTATTTGTCCAAATAACTCGTATCAGTTTGGTCACTGGCGGAACATCTTCACAGAGACGGATAATTGAGTCTGAAGAGCAGAATTCAGCAGTGTTTCCTAAACACCAGCTGCGAGTCAGCTCTTCAGCGAAAGAAAACCACAATCAACCAACATTCAATCATGTTCTACCCTTATCCCCTATAAAGCAGTCACTCAGCTGCCAAAGCTATGGCAGTGCACTTACATCACCTCTGAGGATTCTCAGTTAATAAAGTTCAAATGTTTTCAAATGTTGATACCTTGCAGCCATTTGAAGTTACACAAATAAAAAATAACCAGTCCGGTTCCTCACTACATACAACATATCATTGCATTTTTAATAGTGTGAGAGTGATTTTTTCAGCTGCAATGTTTTGGATGACATATTTTATTATCTGTGTTTCATGTTCTGATGGCAGAACAAAAGAATAAAAAAGGGTTTAAAAAGGTGAGTGGGAAATAGTGTGCATTGAAGAAAAAACAGGACATTATCAACAGGACATTATCACTTCAAGAATCTTTTTTTGATAGATTGTTTGGACAGGTTCTGCACTATCAGAGTTATGTGTGTGCACATTGGTGTGTGTTTGCAAACATGGATTGCTTTTTTTTAAAGAGAGTAATGGCTGTTGGATTCGGGAGGGCCTGTTTCCATCTAATCTCCTTGACTGCTAGACAGGTAATTTAGGACACAGAGATGTGTTATCAGAAGGCCACTTTGATGGTGTGCTCTGATACATGCTTAAATTCTCACTGCATTTCAAAGACAACCCCAAGGTAGAATCTGTGAAATAAATCAATACAGAAAAACTACATTATTTTTGCAGTTATTGTGAGCACATGATGTGATGATTTAAAATATACCTAAATGTAGCAGCAGATAAACTACTATGATAAGACAAGAGGTACTTTATTGATCCCAAATTTGGAAATGATTGCGTTGAAGCAGCATACAAAACTAAACAAGGCATTGCACATAAGTAGAAATTAAAGAGTAAACAATACTAGAAATTAAAGAGTAAACAATACTAGAAACCAAACATCTCAAAACTACCATTGGTTGAAAGTAACTAAGAACATTTACTCTTGACTTTACTTCTTATATCATATATGATAATCATATGCTTCTTTTATATTTACAAGTTAGATTTAAAAATATGCAACAAATTGACTTTTTCCAATGCCTTATTTATTTTTGCCTTAATTATGAGGATACAAACATATGTTATCCCTTACAAAATATGTTAGTGCAGTTTTCTCTTATTTAATCATATGAGGACTTTGTGTTTCATTCTTATGTGTTTCAAATCGCTCATCAGTCATTAAAACCAACATCAACATTTTGTATTGGAAAGTTGTTAACATTGATCAATAATCACTTTCTTTTTGGATCTTATGTGTGAAGTCAACTTTCTCAAGTTATGCTGTTAATATGGCTGAAGCCTGGTGCACACTAGAGGATTGTTCAATGATTTCCACAAACAAAAATATTCTACAAGTTTTTACTAGGGCTGTCAGTCGAGTAAAATATTTAATCGCATGATTGTCCATAGTTAATCGCGATTAATCGCAAATTAATCGCACATTTTTTATCTGTTCTAAATGTACCTTAGAGGAATATTTTTCAAGTTTTGAATACTCTTATCAACATATGAGTTGACAAATAAGCTTTATGCAAATGTTTATTATCATTTGAACAATGACAAATATTCTCATGAATATTAAACACAACAACCTCTGAACATTACAAATATTCTCCTGAATTCAACCTCTCATACAATAATACAATACAAAGTGTGTGTGTGTGTGTGTGTGTGTGTGTGTGTGTGTGTGTGTGTGTGTGTGTGTGTGTGTGTGTGTGTGTGTGTTTGTTTGTTTGTGTGATGGATCGTTGGAGCTATGTGCAACTCAAGGCATATGCTCGAACAGGAGCTGCCTGGACGCTGCGATCATGTTGCGCGCACTATCCGAGCTGAGTGTACTGACTTTTCGTACAATGTCCCACTGTCTGGCTTCCTGCATAAAGTCAAGTGCTCGGCGCAGTTGTCGGCGAAATGACACTCCTCTGTTTTCATTGAAACATCTCCTTATATCCGTTAGCGCAGCTAGCTAGCACCAGATGCTAACAACAACAATACACGTAAGGTCTCTCCCGGTCCTCCCGATGGCCAGTCGGTGCCTGCCGGTGAGCGTGGAAGTGTGGTCTGCAGCAAGCGGGCGGCAGGAGCGGGGCTGTCAGCATCAGCTTGTAGATGGTATTTTAAACTCGATGCGCTCTGAAAATACGGGGTGGCCGAGGACAAAAAATGCACATGCGGTAATCGCGTTAAAATAATTAGTGGCTTTAATTTGTTCTGGCGTTAACGCGTTATTAACGAGTTAACTTGACAGCCCTAGTTTTTACATAGCTTTTTTTCACTCTTGTATCAAACAATATTTGGTATATTTAAGATACACTCTTTATCAGATGGTAACATTGATGGTTTATGTATACTATATATAGTATAGGGTAACCCTAACCTTATATCTGTAAAGCGTCTTTGAGCACCTGTAAAAGCGCTAACAAATTAAATCTATTATTATTATTATTATTATTATTATTATTAAACACCCTAAATGATCAAATAATCTGTTAGGACTTCAACTATAAAACAAATTAGGGTCCCAGACCAGAGTGCCATGAAGGTGGGCAACGGGGGAAAAGCAGGGTGATGACGATCCTGGATCACAAGAGACAAGTGTGTCGAGTCCCTTTCTCATTTAACACACCAGAAGCATTACATTCTTACAAGAAGTAAATCTTAGTAATAATACCCTCCACACAACATTTTTGGGAGTGGAGCAGTACAGTACTTACGTAAATGTACTTTGTTACTGTCTACCGCTGTTCATTGTTCAAGATTGAAATGTAAATTTACAACACGGTTTTCTGCCCCTCTATTCACATGTAGCCTTTCATACGTGATGGTTTCTTCATTCTCGAAATGTTGTGGAGCAGAAGTATAAAGTTGCAGGATTAGTCTCAAGTACAATGCCTTGCAAAAGTATTCACCCCCCTTGGCATTTTTATTGTTTTATTGCATTAAAACATGTAATTTAATATGATTTTTGGAGAATTTGTATTATTTGATGTACACAACATGCCCACAACTTTGAAGATGCAAAACATATTTTTTATTGTGAAACAAACAAGAGATAATAATGAAAAAGAAAAAACATGAGCGTGCATAACTATTCACCCCCCCAAAGTCAATACTTTGTAGAGCCACCTTTTGCAGTAATAACAGCTGCAAGTTTCTTGGGGTATGTGTCTGTCTATAAGCTTGGCACATCTTTCCATTGAGATTTGCTTCCATTCTTCTTGCCAAAACTGCTCCAGCTCCTTTAGGTTAGATGGGTTCCGCTCGTGTACAGCCATCTTTAGGTCATAACACATATGTGACCTGCTCTATCGAAATCAGTCGCATTGACCCGAAGACACATTTTGAGTTGTATCCACTGCTGGAAAGAGGATATTCCTAGCTTTCTAATGATATCAGGATTGTTTTCGTACTCCAAATATTAAGTAAAATATGTCACATTATATAATGACTGTCACGAGTCATCATTTTGAGAAAAAGGCCTTCAAAGTTTCCTCTTCTCTGGAATCAATCAATCAATCAATCAATCAATGTTTATTTATATAGCTCAATATCACAAATGTTACATTTGTCTCAGTGGTCTTCACAGTGTGTACAGAATATCAGTATGACAATACGACACCCTCTGTCCTTAGACCCTCACATCGTACAAGGAAAAACTTCCAAAGAAAACCCAGTTTAAAGGGAAAAATGGGAGAAACCTCAGGGAGAGCAACAGAGGAGGGATCCCTCTCCCAGGACGGACAGACGTGCAATAGATGCCGTGTGTAAATTGAAAAGATAATACATTTGCAACATAGGTAGTCCAAATGTTTGGAAATGCATGTGTGTATATAATAGGAAGATGAATCCACGAGGATATCCATCCAGGACCTATAATCCAGGACCACAGCCACGACTCAAGATCCAGCGCTCGCGATCCAGGACACAGGACCGCAGGATCATCCATGACTCCGGATCCCAGCGTATATAGACACCAAAAAGAAAGACATTTGGGGAAGCTGGGTTAATCGGAACATGAGTGTACACGGGTATAGACAGAGAGAAGGAAGAAGTAAGATGTCCCCCGACAAACTAAGCCTATATCAGCAAAACTAGGGGCTGAATCTAATCAGCCCTAACTATAAGCTTTATCAAAAAGGAAGGTCTTAAGCGCACTCTTAAAAACGGATAGGGTGTCTGCCGCCCGAACACAAACTGGAAGCTGATTCCACAAATGTGGAGCTTGATAAGAAAAGGCTCTGGCTCCCATTGTACTTTTAGAGATTCTAGGAACAACCAACAACCCTGCATTCTTGGAACGCAATGCCCTAGTAGGACAGTAGGGTATAATGAGTTCTTTAAGGTAAGATGGCGCCTGCCCATTAAGGGCTTTGTAGGCGAGAAGAAGAATTTTAAATTCTATCCTGTGTTCTATAGGGAGCCAGTGTAAGGCAGCCAGAACCGGAGTAATGTGGTCCCTTTTCCTAACTCTGGTTAGTACACGAGCCGCAGCATTTTGAATCAGCTGAAGTGACTTGATTGACTTCTTGGTACTCCCTGATAATAAAGAGTTACAATAATCCAGCCTAGAAGTAACAAATGCATGGACTAGTTTCTCTGCATCGTTTTGAGGCAAGATATGCCTGATCTTTGCAATGTTACGTAGATGGAAGTAGGCGGTCCTTGAAATTGATTTTATGTGGGCGTTAAAGGATAAATCCTGATCAAATATAACACCAAGATTCCTTACAGTCTCACTGGAGGCCAAATTAATGCCATCCAGGCAAGAGGTCATTAATTTTGTTTCTAAGAGTAACAATTGTATCGTTAAAAAAGCACATAAAATCATTACTACTGAGTGCTATGGGAATAGAAGGCTCAATCGAGCTGTGGCTCTCTGTCAGCCTGGCTACAGTGCTGAAAAGAAATCTTGCATTATTCTTATTCTCATCTATTAATGAAGAGTAGTAGGCTGCTCTCGCTTTACGCAGTGCTTTCTTATATTCATTGAGAGTAATATGCCAAATTAAACGAGATTCTTCAAGTTTAGTGGAACGCCATATCCTTTCAAGTTGTCTAGACTTTTGCTTTATTTTGCGGGTTTCGGCATTATGCCATGGAGCTAATCTATGTTGTTTTATTTTCTTCTTTTTCAAAGGAGCAACAGAGTCTAATTTTATTCGCAGCGCATCTATAGCACTATCAACAACATGATCAATTTGGGGTGGTGTACATTTTGTATAAGTTTCCTCCCCTACATGCAGACATGCTATCGAGTTAAGTATTGGTGGAATCTCTTCCTTAAATGTGGCTATAGCACTAACAGATAGGTTTCTGCTGCAAGAGCTTTTGACTAATGCTTTGTAGTCTAGTAACAGTACTTAAAAAGTTACTCAGAAATGGTCGGATAAAGCAGGATTATGCGGTTCGACTAATAGTTGCTCAATTTCAATACCATAAGTCAGAACAAGGTCGAGAGTGTGATTATAACAGTGGGTTGGTTTATTTACACTCTGACAGAAACCAACAGAATCTAATATAGAGTTAAATGCAACAGTAAGGCTATTTTTATCATCGTCAACATGAATATTAAAGTCACCTACGATAATTACTTTGTCTGTTTTAAGAACCAAAGTTGATAAAAACTCAGAGAATTCTGATAAGAATTCTGAATAAGGACCTGGTGCACGATACACTGTAACAAATAAGATTGGCTGCAAAGTTTTCCAGGTCGGATGCGTAAGACTAAAAACGAGGCTTTCAAAAGAGGTATAATTACATTTTGGTTTAGTATTGATAAGTAAACTTGAGTCAAAGAAGATTGCTGCAACTCCACCTCCTCGGCCCGTGCCTCGAGCAATATGAGTGTTGACATGGCTGGGTGGAGTGGTCTGAATTCCCCTGTCTTCTTGGGAACCAGGAAGTATATGGAATAAAGACCCTCTTCCCTGCGCTGAGGGTGCACAACAGACACAGCCTGTTTCTGCACCAGAGCCTGAATCTCTGCTGAGAGGAAACTCATCCCCTCTCGAGAGGATAGCTTCACCTCTCGCATGCCCATAAAAGGGGGTGGGGACGCTGCAGAACTGGAGTGAATAGCCCCGTTTCAGCGTCCTGTCCATCCACCTTGATAGTACACAGCTGAGTTTCCATTCCCCATAACACTGTGTTAACCTGTTAAACCCCGAGCCTGTTTTTCAGGTTTCAGGCTCGAAAATGACATTCCCAGAACAAATGAATATAACTTCACTTCTAAAAGGTTTATATGAATAATTGTTGTTGTCAAAGCAAGGTTACATCTTTGAGTTGGATGTAGAAGTGTCAGAATCAATATAGATTTTTCTGTGTCAGAGTAAATTCAGATGGAACATAGCGAAAAAATGTAAATTCCTATCTCTGCCTAAAGAAAACCCATTACTTATAGTGAAGATCAACCTTAAATGATGGGTTAGTGGCCTACAAGCTTTAGGAATACAAAGTATAACATATAATGAGTACCCTGTATCAATATTGAGGCAAAACAAGTGACATTTGACATTTTTAGAGAGGTTTATGAAAATAAAGTCCAGGCGGAATAAGCTTTGGGCACATTTGGTTCCATCAGTGTCATTTGACCTTTTTCAGGTACCAGACTATAAAAATCATTGTATTACATTGAATCATCACTATAGGTATTCATTCTACCCAAACAAATTAAAAAGAAATTTCGATTTTTTTTTTTTAATATTTCTTAAAAAAATAAAAAAATGTTAAAGATATTTTTGTGTGTGAGTGTGTGTAGCTGTGTGGGTATGTTTAGGTGTGTATGTGTAGCTGTGTGTGTATGTAACTGTATCAACGCACTATACAATAAAACTACACTGTAGGTCATTGTGTGTAGGTGTACTTGCACAATACAAAAAAACGGTAACATTTGACTCCAACTGGGGCAGATTTATTTCAAACATTTTACCAACACACTAAAGGCATGTAAAAACAAACATTTTACCAACGTACTATACAATAAAATCACACTAGGTATATAAAAACAAGTTTTTTTTTTTTTATAAATAAACACTCGCAAAATGTTATACCTACCTGAACTTTATACCTACCTGAATGTTCCAGTATTTAGGTCGTGCCACTCCCTGAAACAGTTCTTTTTGACAGTGAAGCACAGAGGGACCTGGCACTTCCTGCAGTACACAGGTGTCTTCACCCTTTTGAGTCCAGCATCTAGGCACCTCCTGCAGTTCTTCCTGACCTTGGTGGCATCTTCCCCATAATACTCGGGCATGCATGTGAGTGGTGGAGAAGGGGGTGGTGGAGGGGGTGGTGGAGGAGGCGGTGGTGGAGGTGCAGGGCCTTCAGCAGGGCCTTCAGCAAACTCCAACAATTCTGCAGCAAGCTGCTCCCTGAAAGTCTTCTGGGTGTGTGGCTTTGTCCTGCTGGGGTCACACATCATCTAACAAATGTGGAAAAACCAAGAGATTAGATTAATTCACTGGCTTATACTTATAGGATAATATTGGACTATAAATGAATAATATTACACCAAATAAATAAGTAAACACATGTATATTCATTCACTGGCCATTCATTTAGAAAATGTAACTCCAAAAAGACAATTAACACTATTTAGCATTTTGGCTAATCATTCCTGTTGGCTAAGCTAGCACTGTCATGCAGTTCCACCAAACACAAAAGTAATATATAAAAAGGATAATATTGGACAATAAATGAATAATATTACACCAAATAAATAAGTAAACACATATATATATTAATTCACTGGCCATTCATTTAGAAAATGTAACTCCAAAAAGACAAGTAACACTATTTGGCATTTTGCCTAATCATTCCTGTAGCTTCTTGGCTAAGCTAGCACTGTGACGCAGTTTCACCAAACACATAAGTAATATATAAAAACAGAGAGATTACATACCTGTTGTGGAAGTTCAACATCCGAGTCACTACTGTCCGGATCCAGGTCTGGCTGGAGGAGATCTTTATCATCCGACGAAGAGTCATCTGGTATGATCATAGCTATCGTCAGCTAGCATCTCTTACAGCTGCTCTGTGGTGAAGCTCTCCCTTCTGGCTGCGTAATGCGTAATGGAGCCGGAGCGGGTGTAGTTTATACCACGCAGGATCATATCTTTGGAACCCATTGGTCGATTTGGGTGATTGACACCTTTTCTGAACCGTTAGAGCCAATAGAATCGAGTGACACTTAGTAAGTCCCGCTAAACACTTACGTCAAGTAGAGAGGTTTGCGTAAACAGCACGTAAAACAGCATTAGCTCGGGACTGCGAAACTTTGTACCTACTCTGCTGCCATGAATGTAATGATAGATTATCAGGAACAATTCTAAAGTGACTAAGAGACATTGGATTAACCTTAAACAGCGTTTTTATTCCCTTGAACAAGAGCTTTGATCACAAAACAGCAACCGTAAGACATAATTATTGTTATGGTTTTGAAAACTGTTGCTTTTTTTCTTCTTTTGCTTCTTGCTTGTGCTTGTGAGACTTGTGTTTTGTTTCTGTAAAAATGGTTCATATTGTCAGTTAGCTGAGATTCTTCTCGTTAATCTGGTATAACACATTAATAGGTTTTTAAATATTAAGATGCCATGAGACCGTCCTCCTGTCCCGTCCTCCTGTCCCTCCACCTTGTTAGCACACAGCTGAGTTTCCCTTCCCCAGAACATTGTGTTAATGGACAGGCCCTCAGCTGTGGGGCAGCAGCTATGAAGCTGTGATACTCTCTGGTGACCCGTTCCACCGCAAAAACTCCCCGCGAAGGGAAGATTTGCCCCTGGAGGGTTGACACAGAAAGGGCCGATTATTTACTGAGGACCCTGAACGCACCGCCGCGCGCTCTTGTGTGAGCGCGCGCTCCACCATAATGCTGTTCTCACCACTACGGTAAACAGCATTAATCGGAGTCTTTATAGGCGTAGTGTGTTTTACTAAGGTCCCTGAACGCACCGCCACGCGCTCTTGTGTGAGTGCGGACTCCGCCATAATGCAGCCTTTACCACTACGGGTAAACTGCATTGGAGTCTTTGCTCTAGGCGTGGTGTGTTCTCTGACAGCAATACGCCGGCCATAATGTCCCTGTACCCGCATAGCGCTCTCCTTTAGATAGCACTCCCTGCGGTTCATCCATCTCTGCGCATGCCCATTAGCCACCTCCTTTACAGGAGCTACAGCTGGGGCAGCGAATGGGGAATTTGTACGGTTCACATTGTGTTTAGGCCTAAGTGTAGCCTTTGTGGAAACAAAAGACACTTAGATTTGGATACAGATCAACCTCATTCTTATTAGAAAACGTAGTGATCTGTGCATTATACAGGGAGGAGGCGGGATTCGCCCCCTCGTCCCGGGCGGAGAGACGTTCTCCCCCCGCCAGCCAGATCCGTAAAGACGGAAAACCCGTCCCCGTGAGTGCCGGCACGCCGGTTCCACGGGGTGGGCCGAAGAGGTGGAGGGCGCCGCGTGCACGGGATCTCCATGCCTGCACCTCTCCCTTCGTCTCACCTCTCTACTGAGATCTTTGAACGCACCGTGGCCCGCCCTCGGGGGAGGGGGGGCCGTCACAATGCCGTCTCTTTGAAACGGACATTATGGGGGAAAGTGGAATTGTGGAGAGAAATGACTCTTACTCTGGGATAAATGCAATAGTCTTTACTGAATGCATTTTTCCCACACACACACACACACACACACACACACACACACACACACACACACACACACACACACACACACACACACACCTCACTACAAACGTAAACCACCGTTCTCCTGCGGGGGTTCCTGAACGCACCGCGGCCACTCTCACGAGGGCCGCGCGCCCACGTATTAACGCTGTATTTCCCATTGCAACGGTGAAATGCATTAATCGGAGCCATTATACTAGGCAAGGTGTGTTTTCTGACAACAGCACGCCGTCAATATCGTCTCTTGAACCCGCACAGTGCTTTGACAGCACTCGGTTTATTCCACTCACGTGCACACGCCCACCTGCTGGCTCCCTATACTGGGGTTTACAGCAGGGGCGGGGAGTGTAGGACAGTGTTTCTTCCTCTGGGAATGGACAAGAAGCAGCTACGCTGCGACTAATCCTCATCCCGTGAGCAAGGAGATCGATCCAAAGAGCCCTTCCATAAACACGGGGGCTCCCAGGAGATCAACACGATCCTCTTTGGAAAGTTCCACGCGGCGTGATATCCCAGGGACATCACACGGCGGGCAGCGGTGGCGGCCTGTGATGAAGTAGGGGCGACCCTATATCACGTGAAACCACCGAGCACCGGTCTCTGGGGGAACCGGGCCTGGACCAAGCTATTTATTCGGCCTTGCGGCCCAATAATCGCTCTGACCTGGTGAGGCGGGGGCATCTCTCGCAATAAGTGAGTAGCCCACACCTCCGCCGCCACGATCATCATCCAGGGAGAGTACAGCCCTGGGCGGTGGACTTCCATGGACGCCAGACCCGGAAGGAATGGCGAACGTGAATGGCACCGCCTCAGCCATATCCTGGTCCCCCAACCACTCGAAGCAAGGTGGTGGGGATCGGCGCCCACTATTTCAGCCAGGGCACGAAGGACAGGCCCGGGTCTCTAGCAGTGGCGACTCCCTGGAGGTATGATAACTCTTTCTTCTTCTTTCAAACGTCTCAGTCTCTTGTGGAATCACTTCCGCTGCTGAAGAGAAAAGGAAAGGATGATAGTCAGGAGGCGAGGCCTCCTTTTATACAGTGTGACGCGCATTCAGGTAGGCCCGCCCAGGGCCGGCTACGTCTATAGAAGTCTCAGTGGGAGAATGCTTGCGGGGTAAGAGAGTACCCATATAGTCCAGTAGAGGGCGGAGCCTGTGAGAGATATAACCCTCACGAGAAACACCGGCTGTTGTTATGCCTGCTGTGACGTTAAGTTACTACGTTCTCCGCTTGTAATTATGCCGTTACAAGCTTCAAAGTTGTATTTATCATCTGAATTTGCCGAAACAAGTTTAATATTCTGAAAGCCAAGACTTTCTTTAATTGAAATCAGATGAAAACAAACTGTAACGGACCCTCCCGTGTTATTTATGATTACTCTACGCTTACATTCACAATGTCAGCCGGAGGGAGGGGGGGCGACGCTGCGAAAGAGCAGATTGCCTGTCATCTTCCCTTTACAAGCTTAAAGAATATATTTATCGTGTGAGTTTGGAAATAAAAGTTTCATATTCTGAAAGCCAAGACTTTGTTTGTTTAAAATCAAACAAAACACGCAAACCACATTTATTTTGAAATGAGCCGTTGCGACTTCCGACTGATTTCGATAGAGCGGGTCACATATTATCGATTGGATTAAGGTCTGGGCTTTGACTAGGCCACTCCAAAACGTTTAAACGTTTCCCATTAAACCACTCTAGCGTTGCTTTAGCAGTATGCTTTGGGTCATTGTCCTGCTAGAAGGTGAACATCTGCCCAAGCCTCAAATCTCTGGCAGACTGAAACACACACACACAGTTTCCTCAACTATTTCCCTGTATTTAGCTCCATTCATCACTCCTATTTTTACCAGCTTCCCAGTCCCTGCCGATAAAAAACATCTCCACAACATGAGGGTGATCAGAGGTGTTGGGTTTGCGCCAGCCATAGCGTTTACCTTGATGGCCAAAAAAGTTCAATTTTAGTCTCATCTGACCACAGGACCTTCTTCCACACGTTTGGGGAATCTTCCACATGCCTTTTGGCGAACTCCAAACATGTTTTCTTATTTTCTTTGCGACTCTTCCATAAAGCCCAGCTCTGTGGAGTGTACGGCTTACTGTGGTCCTATGTACAGATTCTCCTCTCTCTGCTGTGGAGCTCACCAGCTCCTTCTGGGTTATCCTCTGCCTCTTTGTTGCCTCTCTGATCAATGTTCTCCTTGCACGGTGTGAGAGTTTTGGTGGGTGGCCCTCTCTTGGCAGGTTTGTTGTCGTGGCATATTTTTTCCATTTTAAAATAATGGATTTAATTGTGTTTCGTGATGTTCAACGTTGGTGAGATTTTTTTTATAACCCAACCCTGTCTCATACTTTTCAACAACTTTGTCCCTGACCTGTTTGGAGAGCTCTTTAGTCTTCCTGGTGTCGTTGTCTTGCTTAGAAAGGCCACTTGCTGTTTTATGGAAGACGGAGGCCTTATACAACAGTTGTATATACAGAGATAATGAGGCACTTGATTGCACACAGGTGAACTTTATTTCAATAATTGTGTGACTCTGAAGGTTTTTGTTTGGGCTAAATAGCAAAGGGGGTGAATACATATGCACACACCACTTTTCAGTTTTACATTTTTTGTTATGTTTTAAAACGTGCTCTTTTTTTCTTTCACTTCACCAATTTTGACTGACTTTGTGTGGGGTCTTGCCATAAAATCCCCCCAAAAATATATTATTTTTGGTTTTAATGCAAGAAAATAGGAAAAATGGCAAGGGGGGTGAATACTTTCGCAAGGCACTGTACCTCAAGATTGTCCTTAAGTACAGTGCCTTGTAAATGAGCTACTGTCAGTTCATTGTTCATTTACCTATTGTGAGTCTCCTCGGATAAAAGCATCACATGGAAATGGAAATGTTGCAAGAAGTGGCCATTATTCAGATAGGTGTTTTTATTTTGAGGTCTTCCTGCACTGCATGGTCAGCAGGAAGTTTCCTCTTCAGCCAGTCACTTCTGTGGCTGTTCAACTGTGCCTTGAATAAACGAGATAATTTTTTTATTATTTCACAATAGAGAGGCGAAGTCCCTCCCTTTCCGGGAGCCTCCATGGGACCCCGGAAGCGTAAAATTATACATTGAAGTCAATGGAGAGAGAAAGGTTATCTTTTGATCCCGTTTGAATTGTGCCACGAATGACACATATGATGTTTGTCAATTTAAAAGAATATTTTGCAAGTCAAAAAAATAAAAATGTGTCGTAAAACTGTGAAGTTACACATTTTTTTGTGTGAAACCGCTGAGTGAACTACAGGTCTCTCGTCTCGCACAATACGCGTCACCATCACAAAGACGGCCGTCACGTTAGCACGTTTCACCTGTTTCTTTCAGAATGAGAATAAAAGTATAAAACGAGGTGACTACAAGTCTGGACACGTTGAGAGCTGTACATACACGAAAGGGGAGTTAGTCGGTTCTGTAAGAGCAGCGGGACCGGCTTTACAAGGTTTCGGTGAGTAATATGAGTGCAATGTGTAACGTTAATGTCAGCTAGCTAACATTAGCTAACAAGGTACACTCCCGTGTTTTGTTTTAGTTGCTCTTCAGATTGAAGCGGACAGTTTTATATAGTCTATACTGTATGTGTGATCTCCTTTTACATCTCGTTGTGTCATTTGAGTTTATTTGCTGTGTGTAGATTCAAGGATTTTGGTGACATGAACATGACCATCGCGGAGGCAGCCCAGTTACCATCCTTCTGTCTCCGTGAGGAGGGTGGGTCATATACTGTATCACCCATACTGGCACCAGGTCCAAGGGCAGCTGCACATCACAGACCGGAGTCTGCTACTTTGTTGTGTGGACCACGAAGGAGGCGATCATCATCCTCATCCCCAAAGACCCTGCATGGCATGGAAATCTCCTCCTCCTGGAACAATTCTACACCCAGCATATGCTCCCTGTGTTGGCCAGTAGAGAGGAGGACATTTAAATAAACATACTCTTAACACCCTCAGACTCTGCGTTGTGTTCCGTATGTGTGATGGGGTGTTATGCAGAGGGGAGGAAAACAGGACACAGCAGATTGGGATTGTGGTGGAGACGCTGAGCAGTTATTTCATTGTTGCATGTAATTATTATTATACTGCGTGCTTCTTAGTTATTCCATCTTTTGCTGTAACATGGATCTGTATGTAACTCTATATTTACTTGTTATCTACCACACTTCCTTCTACATCATACACCATCATTATACATGATGTTGTATATAGGATATATATATATTTGTATACATTACATATCTGTAAATTGTATAATTTAATTTTTCGTATTTGGGATTGTTGGAAACGTCTTTTTGATCTCTCTGTCTATAAACACAAACTGAGTAAGATTGACAATAAAGTTGACTTTGAAAAATATATATATTCTTTATGAAAATAGTTGACTGTTGGAGAAATGAATCCAAATGAAACGTTGGACTGAACTACAACTACGCCTTTAAATCTCTACGGACTGTTTTTCAGTGGGATGGCAAGTTCCTATCTTTAAACATTTATTAGTTTTTTCTCAGAACAGATTTGATTGAAGTTAATTTAACTTTGCCGACCATGTAAGGTCATTATTAAAAAGGTACAATCAATTTGTTTAGGGTTGACTAAAATAATGATAAACATTTCATCTGGATAATTTACTGACAGAATAAGAAACTCAATGATGCTCTACTCACCTGTTCCTTTTTATAAAGTGAAACAGTTGAAACGATAGATTTTTAGTAAACTTAAAAACAACCTTCTCCAAAAGCTATCAAGGAATATACCGAATACTTGTTTTAGAACTTTATTACATATTATTTGTATATAGTTTGAATGATCCATAATTGACAGAAGCTTGTGTTTACACTGACCTGTCACTCATATATTAATGTCTTTGTAACTTCTTTAAACCACTACCTCACTAATTTCTTTCATTCATCACGGTTCAGTAAACTAAGTGATACATGAACCAGTTTAATCATTATAATAACGTAGGATTGCAACTCTTTGAAACTGTAGGTGGCTCTTAAAAGAGCCGTTGTGTTTGGGTGTGCTGGTCTCAGGTCAGTCTAAGCCCTCTCTCCGCGGATGCAGCGGGCCAGCTGGATGTCCTTAGGCATGATGTTGACCCTCTTTGATTGGTTCATCTTACTGGGGGGGCAGCTACATGGATGTCGGTGCAGTCCACAGTCATTGTGCAGTTGAAGGCAGAATGGATGAAGGCAGAATGAATGTATTATTGACTCCGAATGAAGCACAACTTCATGTCATACAATACATTGACTTTATTTGTAATTGTGTGAAAACATATGAGCATTGATTAGCAAGCAGGACCTGCAGGAACAGAGCACGGTGATGGATGGAGCTGGGAAGAGAGAAGAATAAAGAAAACAGATCAACTTCATTTTCGGATATTAAAAATACAATTTCAAAACAAGTTGCCGCTCCTACAGTTTTCTAGTGTGTAAAGATGATTTCACTTGACCTATGCACAACATCACACTCAATACATGTGTGTCTCTGGGGGGTGCATTGTGCCTTTGATGTATATAAATAATATACCATAACCAAATACTATTACGTACAGTGGAAATCAGGTTGCCAGGGCAGGTCAGTGTGCATGTTCCTCAGGGTCTCAGCAGTTACAGGTGAGGGAAAGGAAATAAAAGAGAAAAAGGTCAGTAACAACACTTTAAAGTAACAACACTTTGAATAATTACCTCTTCTAATCATTTTCTCTCAGTAATCACTCAACTACTGTCTTTCCAACAAACAGATTGACTCACCCTTACTGTCATCACAATGAAACACGTCCAGAAGAATCTGTCATGCAAAGCTCCCTGCCTGCCTTCGACTCTCCCTGACTGCTTCCTTAGCACCCGGTGGATGGCGCAGTATAGGCTACTCTTCAAATGTTTCACGAAATACTTACCATCTACTCTTACTCTTACTTCATGTAATAAAATAATAACTTCATGGTAAGGCTACTAAAAATGACAAGGCTAAGTAATGTAATGCTAACTAACGTGCTCGCTACTCGTCGCTACTAGCTAGGTAGCTAACTTGACTATATGTTCCATGCACAACATGTGTATTACCTGATATGTCTGAATCCGGCGACTCCTGGTCCTTTCATCAGACGGCAATCGATAGAACGAGCAAGTGGTTTGATCACTTATGTGATTACAACCTGGTACAAAGCACACATGCATCTTGTAAAAGTGCATTTATTTTTAGCAATCTCTTATTTATTGGAGGGAATAAATCGGTTATGAGATCTTCTTCTTCGCTTTAATTACGAGTCGCAACCACTTGGAGCATTATCGCCTGTGACATCACTTACGCGAGCCAGAATGGGATTTGGGATTTGTAGTCTTTGTAGTCGCGTATTTTTCATAGTCTTATATTTCAACAGTTTTACGACAAAATGTGACTTTTTTGATATGGAACTTATTGTTTAAGATTGAGAAACATCATATGTGTAGTTCGTGGCACAATTCAAACGGGATCAAAAGATACGTGTTCTCTCTCCATTGAATTCAATGTTAATTTTTCGCTTCCGGGGTCCCATGGGCCGGAAGTAGATGGGCGTGACTTCGCCTCTCTATAGGACCATAACATAAGACCAAAGGCATGTTGTGAAATAGCTCTAGATACATTCTACTTTTACAAATACAACAGCTCTCAATACCTTCTACTTTTACAATTTTCTGTGGATGGTTCTGTATCATAGTATATAGCAAGTCCGTTAAGCTTGAAATCATGAACATACCTGGAGCAGATCCCTGCGATGCCTTACAACCACAGCAGCTGGCTGACTTTCGCTGGGTTCGCTCGACTCTGGCTGTGGCGAATGCTCCAAACTCGGGGGTGAACTTGGTCCGGAAGACGACTCTTCCAGGTCCCCCGCCTCGATGCCGGCACTAAGGCTGCGCGTAGCAGGCGAGCCACCCCAGACTTCTTCACACAGCTCGTAGAACATGAGCACAACACATCCTTGGCCACTCCGACACCCAAGGTCCACCGCCTAACTGTACTTAATGTGCATTTGCTTTAGCTTGGCGGTAAGCTGGACCTTTGTAATGGCGCTTGCGTTGTGAGGGAAGTCCTTCTCTTCTGTCGGGTTCCTCGGATACTGCACCTGAAATGCATCCCATATATCGCTATATTTAGACCGGCAGGTCTCCCAGTCAACATTCTCCTGTATTTTGCCCATTTTGTAGTCCAGTGAGACCCTAAGCAGAAGCTCTACCTCGACGTCTGTCCACGAAAATAAATCCTTTCTTGCAGCCATCCTCTACCTTGTCTGTTTGTTTGTTTTTGCCCTACGCCCATGCTCGGGGGGGATCTTATACTCGCTGCTTTTGGTGTATTTTGTGGTCGAACTACAATCAATCAATCAATCAATGTTTATTTATATAGCCCAATATCACAAATGTTACATTTGTCTCAGTGGTCTTCACAGTGTGTACAGAATATCAGTATGACAATACGACACCCTCTGTCCTTAGACCCTCACATCGTACAAGGAAAAACTTCCAAAGAAAACCCAGTTTAAAGGGAAAAATGGGAGAAACCTCAGGGAGAGCAACAGAGGAGGGATCCCTCTCCCAGGACTGACAGACGTGCAATAGATGCCATGTGTAAATTGAAAAGATAATACATTTGCAACATAGGTAGTCCAAATGTTTGGAAATGCATGTGTGTATAATAGGAAGATGAATCCACGAGGATATCGATCCAGGACCACAGCCACGACTCAAGATCCAGCGCTCGCGATCCAGGACCGCAGGATCATCCATGACTCCGGATCCCAGCGTATATAGACACCAAAAAGAAAGACATTTGGGGAAGCTGGGTTAATCGGAACATGAGAGTACACAGGTATCAACTACAGCGCCACTTACAGGCCTGACATATGTACTACAACGTTTCGAGCGGTCTCGTGTTGACGGAAACGTTTCTGGTGCCTGTTGCGTGTGGACGGAATACTTTTTTGATAACGATTGCGGTCCGTTGTCGTTCTCATGTGGCAAGGGCATTAATAAAGGTAATCTGTCTTAACTAATGAGCCATTTGGAATTGATATGAGCAACTCTCGTAAAACACAGTGGCCTTCCTTAAGCACATAAAGCAAGGAGGGCTGACAGCAGTCGATCCATTCTTTAAAATCTAACTGAAGAACATGATGGAGATTGATTTGTTTTTATGTCAAATTCAAGGAATATCCTTTTAAATCTCTAATCTGCCAGGAAATCTTGGTGGTAAATAAACACATGTATAAGAGACCCTTAATAGAAGTGCATACACTCTAACATTGCTTTACACATCTTAAAAATATGGTGATTGAATGATGATGTGTACACCAGTATAATTCTCTGTAGTATAACATTTTATTTCAATGTAGTTTAACAAAACTGATTTGTATTTTATGTTTTAAACATTTAAGGAAATCTATCATGCCAAGTAAGTAGAACATAATCCACTGATGGCAAGGGTGGAAGATCCAATAGAGCAGTGGCAAAAGACAGAAATATTGACAGGTCAACCCTGCGTAGATACATAAAATGTCGCCAAATGTTTTGGGTGTTTTACAGATGTAGCACTCCAGATAGGACTCCACCCAGCGGATCCCAGTGGCTGGGAGATTAAAGCCCTCCCACTATTTCCTAAGAGGGCGTTCAATTTCAGGATTTAACCATGAGATAGCGCTTCATTCACAAATAGAGTGGCGAAGTCCCTCACCTTCCGGTGGACCTCCATGGGCAACCTGATCTCACCAGAATGCGTGACTCCACCACGACTTCTTAACACCACAATGCGTGGTGGAGTCACGAACTTTGTTACATTTACGTGTCGGCACCACGCAAACAACCCCAATGTAAAGTGAATGAGGCTCCTTTGTCGTGGTGCACACACGCATTTCTACAACGTCCCGCAGTGAGCTTTTATTCTATAAAACGTTTTTTTAAATCTACTTTATAGCTTGTAGTAACTCACGGGAGGCTTCTTTTATTGTAATTGTATTCATAATAATTTTTATTTTTCGTGAGAATGTAAAAATTACATTAGTTATGAATTTGTGTTCTCAAAAAACAGTGCATTGTATGTAATGCAACTGTGATTTTTATTAAATTAAATTATTAAATTAGTTTTTAAGGAAGGTCAGAGCTTCAGCTGTGTCAAATAGATTGTTCCCTTTAGTTAACGTTATTTGAAAGATAATGATCATGTCCCCTGTATTGTATTACGAGCGTCCATTCCCATTGGATAACGGAGAATTGTACACCCGGAAGTAAGTATTCTCCTTACTGTCGATTTATTTTACAGTGATATCTGCACTACTCATCGACTAAAAAACACCAGATTATCCTTGTTAATTACACAACATTGATTGGTTTGAATTGTGTGCAATGCTTTTGTATTTTCCCACTTCGATTCGGAGAAACAAATGTTTTTTCACTACCCAGAATCCTCAGCTATCGTTTGGGACTACACCATGTGCTTAGCTTGACAAACCCCTGATCAGTCCTCAACCTCTGTGATTGGATGTTGGAGTGGCAGTGTGCGAAGTTTACACAGCATCAAAAAGGACTTTGAAATGGAATGAAACCCATCGACGGCACACTATTCAAAACAGGAATCGAACGTGTCCTACCCCCCTCCCCCCCTTAGGTCACAGGCTCCTCCAACAGTGCTACGCAATAAAACAGATAGGCCTACACAGAAAAAATAGTGAAATAGTGCAATAAGAGTCTACAAGTGATTGGAATATGATATATTAGATACATAATTTCTAAGTAGCAGCCAGATGAATGTTATGGATGTTGTTTCTAAGTTCAGGTGTTTAATAATCGTATAGCCTGTGGGATGAAGCTGTCTCTGTGTCTGGTGGTTTTAGTCCGGATGCTGCGGTACCGCCTGCCAGACGGCAGCAGACAGAACAGTTTGTGTCTGGGGTAATGGGGGTCTTTTATAATCCTGAGGGCTTTCTTTAAGGTTAACCTGGTATTTTTACTCCACTACATTTATTTTAGTTACTTTACAGATTTGGATTAATAATGTGAAATATAAACAACCCTTAAATCAGACTTTAGTTACACCTGAGTGAAATTCAGTGAAGGTGATTGTCAAGTGCCAACAATCAGGCGAGATATTTGATAGTTGGTGCTTGAGAAGACTACATATTTATCTGCAGATCCGTTTAAAGCATATTCATTACTAGTTATTCTCTAATAGTTAATTAAAGACTGTATATAATTGCTATTTTGCACATCCCTTTCAAGATTTCAAGATTTTCTAAGGTTTATTGACATATCATATACTAGGGCTGTGCATCTTCACTGGTCTCACGATTCGATTACGATTATCCTGTCAACGATTCGATTCGGTTCGATATCCCGGTGCATCACGGTGCATCACGATTCATACCAATGCGTTGCATCCTCAATTTTCTATATTACTGCACATGGCTTATTTTTCATCAATGCATACATGCAGTAAATACATATGAACTCTCTTTTTATTATTTAGAAAGTGCTTCAGAAATCAATTACATAAATGTCTTGACATTAATTTATAAACCAAAATAAATGAATTGTATAGGTCTAGCCTCCGTGTGTGAAGTTGTTCCATTCTCAATGTCCTGAATGTGGCATCACACACAGGACTTGAGTCTGAACACAGCAGACAACAGGAGTATTTACAACAGCATATACAAACAAAAATACTGCATGTGGGTGCACACTTACATTCTCTGTCTTACTGTTACATAAATCCCATGAATGTATGAGATTAAATTAGCTTCATTATATCTCAGTGATTAAGTGAATAACAACGTTTCTATCGGGTCACTATCAGCCTGTCACTCATTATTTTCAGGGAGGGGGCGGGGCTTGGAGTAACGGAGAGGAGACGGTGATCGCGGAAGCTTTTTTCCTCCTGCCTTCACAAACTTTACACACGTATATATCTTCTGCAAATTGCTAGAGGACATTCATACTTTGCAATCCAAGACTTAATTAAATCCACCAAAAACCTGACATGATTGTAACGCGATTATTTTTGAAAAACATAAATCCCTCCCTGTGTCTCTGAGCCGCAGCGACATGCACTGAGTGATTCAGAGTGGGTCCTGCTGTTGTCGGTTCTGGACTGGTGTTCTTGTGTTGGTGGATAAAGCAGACTGCTCCGTGTTGCTGTGCCGCTGTCACGTATGTTCCCTGATCTCTGCGTCACCGACCGATTTGATATTAAAGTGACAGAAAAGTAAATAGTAGTATATAGTAAAGCCGCGGCCGGAAAATCAGGAAGCAACGTTACTACTCTATAACCGATTATCTTCCGTCACTGCATCGAGACCGAATCGTCCACGTCCGCATCGCAATGCATCGTAGAAACGATTATTTTCAACACCCCTATCATATACACAATAGTGTAGTTATGCAATGAATGAAACACTTGGGTCACAGGTTCCTCAACAGTGCATTACAAGACATCTATCAATATGTGTGTATACTTCCACCATTACACTGTCGTATTCTGCACATTTCTTATACTATCTACATACATAAGATTATAATTAATGTGTATAATATCAGTTAAAATAAGTGCTTCAACATAGTTAACATTGCAGGAAAGTTGATTGTCAAGTTCCAAAACAAACCATGCAATTTAGACTTTGTCAGGCTTAATATTTATCTGTAGATAGATACCCCCAAAGCTTTTTTCCTATTTAAAAGACCTTAACCTAAAGTATTCCTTATTGTTTAAATAAAGCCTTATTAGTTAGCACATCCTCTTATCAGGCACTAAACTGTTTTATTCTAGATATCATTTGAGTATCTTCTTGATATTTTCTATTCTATATCATTGACCTTCTACTTTCCCACTATTTTGTATGTACTCTTAATATTTAAATGTTTTCATAAAATATAACACATTCAAAAGTGCTTTACAAAAATGAAAGACATTAAGAAAAAGGCATTTTAAATAGTCGTTAAAAAGCAACACAATCTTCCTGCATTGCAATTACTCTAAACGTGTAATAACATGCTTTAACCAGTAGGTGGTTCGGGTTAAAAAGCTGTAAAGTTTACAGTGTTAACAAAATAAAATATACTGCTGTTTCTGGTTTAGTTTACGACGAATATTATTTTGTTATTGTTTTGATATTTGTAACACAAAAGCGATGGAAAAACCACACAGCAACACAGAAAAGATGGTCTTAACATGACCCAGAGGTCTAGTAGTTAATAAAAAAAACAATAATATCAAAACAAAATATGACTACTAACTTTATTGTGAAATTAAAACAGAACGGTAAAAGAATAGTTTCCGGTCTATTCTGAGCCCGATCTCTGTAGATAAATAAAGAACTACGACAGATGTGTAATATTTAATGCAGCCAAACCATTTATTACAATGCATTCATGTGATGACTTTCAAAGAGTAAAGCAAGCACTGCTGAATAAAGTATGATTTTCTCTTTTACGAAACCTTTTTTTTCATATGGAATGCAGATGGAGGTCAACCAATCAAAGAGCTTGAGGACTGATCACGGGGTTTGTCAAGCTAAGCACATGGTGTAGTCCCAAACGATAGCTGAGGATTCTGGGTAATGTAGTGTCTTCTGCCATCCAAAAACTCTGAAAAAATCTTTGTTTCTCCGAATTGAAGGGGGGAAATACAAAAGCATTGTACACAATTCAAACCAATCAATGTTGTGTAATTAACAAGGATAATCTGGTGTTTTTTTGTCGATGAGTAGTGCAGATATCACTGTAAAATCAATCAAGAGTAAGGAGAATACTTACTTCCGGGTGTAAAATTCTCCGTTATCCAATGGGAATGGACGCTCGTAATACAATACAGGGGACATGATCATTATCTTTTAAATAACGTTAACTAAAGGGAACAATCTATTTGACACAGCTGAAGCTCTGGCCTTCCTTAAAAACTAATTTAATAATTTAATTTAATAAAAATCACAGTTACACACAATGCACTGTTTTTTGAGAACACAAATTCGTAACTAATGTAATTTTTACATTCTCACGAAAAATAAAAATTATTATGAATACAAATAAAATAAAAGAAGCCTCCCGTGAGTTACTACAAGCTATAAAGTAGATTTAAAAAAACGTAGAATAAAAGATCACTGCGGGACGTTGTAGAAATGCGTGTGTGCACCACGACAAAGGAGCCTCATTCACTTTACATTGGGGTTGTTTGCGTGGTGCCGACACGTACATGTAACAAAGTTCGTGACTCCACCACGCATTGTGGTGTTAAGAAGTCGTGGTGGAGTCACGCATTCTGGTGAGATCAGGTTGCCATGGGACCTTATTTTGGAAAAATGATTTATTAAAGTCAATGGAGAGAGAAAGATTATCTTTCGATCCCGTTTGAATTGTGCCACAAATTACACATATGATGTTTGTCAATTTAAAAGATAATTTTGCCAGTCAAAAGTCGTAAAACTGTGAAGTAACACATTTTTTTGTGCGAAACGGTCAATGAACTACATCTCTGGTCTTGCACAACAACACACGTCACCAAGATGGCCGTCACTACTGTCTTGCTAAACAAGGGATTAACTACCCTCACTATCACCACAATGAAACACGTCCAGAAGAATGTCATGCAAAGCTGCCTGCCTGCCTTTGATTCTCTCTGAACTGCCTGATATTTTTTATGTTTAATGTCAACCATTTGTGCAGATAGCATGAAGTAGAAAAGATTGCGGATGTGTTGGGGGTTGGGGGTTCTTACAACCCAACTCCTCACCGCATGTTGTTTTGACGAGTCCTGCTTGAAATCATAACAGGGAAGGAATTAGAAGACACCAGGATACCAGTTAAACAATAATCCGTTTTAATTAAACAAAGTAATAATGCAATACGATATAATATAATACATTACTATACAATTCAAAGAATCATATAAGCAACGTGTGGAGTACTCCCGCCCTTATTCACGCGCTGCGGACATCCTTTCGTCTGGTCAGCGCATGGAGAGAGACCCAACAACAAGATACACATTTCCTTAATACTAAGAAGGGGTGGCGTTTCATTTGGGAGATACCAAAACGCTATCTCACAGGGAATCAGCGCATGGCAGCTATGAAAGCCACAGGTGTTGGGAAGGCCTGCAGGATGCACCTCATTAAAAATCAGGGGAAATGTCCCTCCCAATTTGCAAAGCCTATCGATGGTTTAACCCAGAAAAACATTCTCAGGGATAATCTTTACACTCAAAACAGAAATCACCATTAATTCTGCATCTTCCTTCTTCACAAATAGCTTAAAACACCCTTTTGATAAACAGGTAAAAAGTCAAAGAAAAAAACTGTTGCGCTGATCTACTTTTAAGAAAAAGGGAACATTGTTTCAGGAATCTATAAAAAACCTCTATATTTGAGAGGAAAAATGTAACTTTTGTTCCTTCAACTATTAACACACAGGAATGTATAAACCCACACATATACTATTGTATAAAGATATGTAGACTTCCTTGAAACATGGCCTGCCAGAGATCTAAAACAGAATATACTCTCCCCACCAAGTACCCTGTCCTGCATACATTCACCTCCCCCACACTAATAAAACCCAGTTTACTTTTAACAGCCCTTTGTCTATCACCATTTTAGTCCTCACATTTATGAAAGGATAAAACAGAGAAATCACTATAAAACACAAACACAGGTATTGTTTGAACAGTATTCACTTAACTGCTACTATTGATAATTACCAGAGAAACTCAAAGGACCTCTTTTAATGTCTGGAAATTGCAACAAGACCTTCTGCCATTTCAAATGTAACACACTTCTTTGGTACACTATCTCACATCAATTTCCACAATTGCTAATGTAGCGTTAGCATTTCTCCCCCGGGATTAAATGGTGTATTACAGAATGATCACACCGGTGTGACAGTACTATTCAAAGAGTTCACGAAATATGACTACTACTCTTACCGTTTAACATTTTGGGTTACTTAAAGGAAGGCTCCAGTCATTAGATAGTTAATAAAAACTTCAGTATTTAGTGAAACATTATGTTTAAACCATACCCTGAAGAAATCAGCGATATTTCCCAGTAAATAATGATTTTATAGCTCTTTTTTATCAAAACTTGTATATTCCGTCAGGCAGCTGCCATTTTGGCCATTTTCAGTAGTCACATGATCCGAAAAACTAAGTCGTGACGTCATCTATGCGTTCACTTTGTAAACACACGACGAAAAGTATTTGAGTTCGGACTCGTCAGCCGAGGAAGAAGTTTAGAAAAATAAAGTCCAGGCGGACTCACCTCTGTGTAATTTGGGAACCATCAGTTCCATTTGACCTTTTTCACTGTAAAAATCATTTTATTACTTTGAATTATCACTATAGGCATTCATTCCATCCAAATACAACTATAAAAAACATACTCTGTTATCCTCTTAGGCCCCACGGACCCGGTTCCGGGGCCGAAATCGCGTCATTTGCAGGAAACAACGTCTAAGGAACCTTAATATTTAATAAACTATGAATATTTGATATCCATATAACGGGACAAAAAATAATTTAACTGATTTTTTTCATTTTTGTCTTCAAAAAAAACAACACACAATGCTAACAGTGAGCCTCTGAATTAGCCCCGAGCGAAAAATGCTAACCTATTACTGCACCGAAAATCACTCCTAGCTCCCTTATTACTTATCCTAGCTGCACATCCAACACATCGTTTATGATCGTAAAGACACAGAATCTAACGGTGCTCACCTCAACACTGAAAGATACAAACTCGCAACGTTATCAACAAAAACGTACATCAAAACAAGTGGCGCTAGGTACTAACATGCGCTAGGCTAACATGGTGTGAAGCTGACCATTGAGCGGCCCAGACAAAGCAAGGAGGCAGAACGTCCAAAAATATAACCCGACGTGGGCATTTATTAAAATCATGGGCACAACGTTCACCGCCTCAATCCTGCGGTTCTCCTTTCACACCTCCTGCAGCCACAAGGATCTCACACACACACCCAGCCCCCTCAACAGAGAGAGAAACAGAGCCTAAATACACACACTCTAATCAGCACAACAAGACACGGGTGAGGGGGGAGGAGACAACACAGGACACCAGGTGCACACAATCATCAGCCACAAACATATACTGTGCAATCACGCTAATAAAGTGCCATATTACCCGGCCTGAAGCCGTCAGTCCATAGTGACGAAGTTCCCTTCGTCACATTTCCTTCCCCCTTTCCCCAGGAAGCACAGTGTCTTTACCGTCTCAGCTTCGGGACAACCAGTCAGCCACCCGGTTTCAACGCCGCCTCCTCCGCCACCTCCAGCGGGGCCAGTGAAGCCGTTGTCTCCTCGTGGGTCCGGGTCCGCCTCCTCGGCCTGCAAACGCTGCTCCTCCTGCTTGTCTCTCGTCTCCTGCTGCCTCAACAGCCGTGGCCCCATGGTCCGTTCCAGGCATAACCACCCCCAGCCGTGGTTCCTCTCTTTGGTCCATCTTCGTTCCTCTCATAATTTTCACCTCCTTACTTGGTCGAATCCCACTTCTGACACCATTTGTGAAGCTGACCGTTGAGCGGCCCAGACCAAGCAAGGAGGCAGAACGTCCAAAAATATAACCCGACGTGGGCAATTATTAATCTCAATCATGCGGTTCTCCTTTCACACCTCCTGCAGCCACAAGGATCTCACACACACACCCAGCCCCCTCAACAGACAGAGAAACAGAGCCTAAATACACACACTCTAATCAGCACAACAAGACACAGGTGAGGGGGAACAGACAACACAGGACACCAGGTGCACACAATCATCAGCCACAGACAACATATACTGTGCAATCACGCTAATAAAGTGCCATATTACCCAGCCTGAAGCCGTCAGTCCATAGTGATGAAGTTCCCTTCGTCACACATGGCTTACCTTCGTCTTTGCCTGGTCTAAACTGGTCTTCAATGGCATTACAATGATAAAAACGATGATGTAGTTAATCCATAGGTTAATATCCAATGTGACTGTGTCCCCTTTGAAATGTTCTGATAATCTATAAGCAATACAACTGCAATTCCGTTATCTGCTGTCCGCTCTGTGCTCCGTGCGCTCTGGGTCCTGCAATTCCTGCTTCCTTAAGTAGTAAACAATAAGTAAAGTCTCCTGCGTAATGTGCTTACGCTGGCTGGCATTGGCAGTGCACTGCATCCCCATTAAGTAATGGTTGATTAATAAATCCCATTTTATGTTTCATCATACTCTCAGAGTAATCGTCCTGAAACTTGAAATGTTCGCTGCATACATGCGCCTGTGGATCTTTCGGTTCGGGCCGAGCACATTTCGCTAGCCACTGCCTCCGAACGTACTTCCTACGCTTACCCGTTGGCAATAGATGGAACCGAGCATTCCGTAGATTGTTCCTATCCGAATTGTGGCAATGTTTTGCGATACAATGAGGCATATTTCAATATAATTGTGAGAGTAACTAGAGTAAACAACATACGTCAATTCGTCCTCGACACCAAACGCATAGTTCACGTCACTTCCGGTAAAATAAGTCATGTGACTCGTCAAAATGGCGCCGCCCACAGGGTTGATGTTATTTCGGTAATTCATCAGCTTAAAATCACTGATAACGTCATCGGATTAAAAAAAAAAAAAAGACTGGCAGAGACTGGTCTGTTTTATCAGATGATAATTATTTAAAAATGCGTGTCCCTTTAATGTTACTTCATGTTAAGGCTAATACAAATGACAAGGCTAAGGCTGTAATGCTAACTAACGTGCTTGCTAGCTAGGTAGCAAACTTGATCCAGCCACTCCTGGTCCTTTCATCAGACGGGAAGCGAAATAACGATACCCAATGCTGGTATGATAACAACCTTGTACTAAGCACACAGCCATCTTGTTAAAGTTATCTTATCTATCTCTTATATTTAGCGGAGGAAAACAATTGTGACATCAGTTATGACATCAGTTACGTGACTGGGATTTGTAGTCTTTCTAGTTGCGTTAGTTTCATAGTCATATATTTCAACAGTTTGACGAAAAACTGACTTTTTTGACATGGACATTATTTTTTAAGATTGACAAACATCATATGTGTAATTTGTGGCACAATTCAAACGGGATCAAAAGATACGTTTTCTCTCTCCATTGACTTCAATACATAATTCTTTCTAAATAAGGTCCCATGGACCGGAAGTAGATGGGCGTGAGTTCGCCATTCTATACACAAAGACAACTGGGTGTTGTAGACCTTAGTCTGTTTGCAATGTTTGCAGCTCTGCAGTTGTGTTTGCTGAATACTGTAGCATTTAATCACTTATTTGTTATGGTTTTCACAGGCAACCATAACAAAAAAACATCAATATTTTAGATCAAATAAAGTATATCTAATCTTATTATCTTAATTGTAATTCAATAATATAGTCTTTATATAATAAATAATCATAATAATAATGCACATTTTTACACTTCTTTATTTTTTATGCTCATACTTTTACCTTTACAATAGTTTGCTTTAATATGCAGTATATTTTTTGTAATATTGTTGTGGTGTTTTTACACAGTACAGTAGATCGAAGTAAATCAACTTATACATTAAGTTTAGATAAGATAAGATGGACCTTTATTAATCCCTGTGGGGAAATGCAGTAGTTCAAACAGCAACAAGGTGAGAGTGAAAAACAGGATAGCACAGATGCACACAGATTAATAAAATCAAAAATAAGATCACTGATACAAATTAAAATAATAATAATGAGAAACTATGAAATAAGAAATGAATACAAATTAAATTATCATATCATGTATTATTCAGTAATATCATACATTAACCCCATTATAGCAGATGCCACATTTAATGCATCAATAATTACAACGGAGTATTTCTAAATACAAGTTGTAAAAATACTTATATGTATTTAATACTAATAACATAATGATTCATTTTACTTTCAGATGATAATACTTTTCACTTGGGCCATTGACAATTTTGAATGCAGGACATTTACTTCTAATACGTATGTTTACCTAGGTAAATAATCGGAATACTTCTTCCACCTCTGAGTTTGGACCCTGTCACTTTTTTAAAAACTTTAATTAAATGTTTGATATTTCCAGAGACCCTTTCAGACCACTGCTGGAGAACAGGGGGGGGGGGGGGGAGAGTTTTGACACATTTCAATGGGCCATTACTTTTGAAACAAAGAGAGTCACACAGCCCTGCGTTGAACTATTAGGAGTTCGCCACTCACAGCTGCTGCTGCTGCTCGCCACTCACAGCTGCTGCTGCTGCTGCTCACTCTGAAACTCACCTGAGGAACAGGTTACATGCCGTCAGCCCTGAGACGTGATCCACCTTTGCTGAGTTCCGAATGAGGGCCACGTTCAACCTCATCCACCACAGCGGACCCGAGTTCCACTAAAGGCACGTCGGGAAGGGTTTCAGGAGCCACTCCACACTGGGCGAATCACTTCTGGGATCCTACTTTTGCCCGCCGAGTGGATTTAGCACGAGAGGGAGCAACTCTTGCAGAGATAAAGAGTCGGAAGTGTGGTCCCGGCTCTCCTCTCGCCGCCCTTCTCGCCGCTCCTCACACCGCTCCTCTTGCCGCTCCTCTTGCCGCTCCTCTTGCTGCTCCTCTCGCCGCTACTCACACCGCGTATCGCCGCTCCTCTCCGAGCCTGTGCTACCGGCGGAGATGTAAAGTGGATTAAATAGCCGGTGTAACGCGGCGGGATTACCTTCTCTACTCTGCTGTGCTGCTGTAGCTGAGGCCTGGTTTCACCTGCTCTGCTCTGCTGTGCTGCCGCCCGCTGAGGCCTGGTTTCACCTGCTCTGCTGTGCTGCCGCCCGCTGAGGCCTGGTTCCACCTGCTCTGCTCTGCTGTGCTGTGCTGCTGTAGCTGAGGCCTGCTCCACCTTGCTCCGGGAACAGCGTGGATACTGTTGTGCTGGACTGGGAGAATGGCGGGTGTCGTGTTTCTGCTGTGCCTTTTCTTGGCTGTGCTGGACAAGGAGAAGATCGCTAGTCGTCCTGAACAATCTACTGGATTCGGGTATGTTCTGCCGCCTGCTGTGGACATCCCCTGTACAGTTTCGGAGGTGTTGCACAAACAATTGCTGGTTGCACTGTCGCGGACATTCATTTTGGAAAATGTTTGTCTTTCTCACATGCCTGCCACGATGGTCCTTCAGAATTGTTTTTTAAACTCTAATCTCACTTTCGCGAAGTTTGCTGGTGACTCTAGAACAGCTGACAATGTATGTGTGTTGATTAAGAGGAAAAGGTGCTTGGTATTTTTATTGTTGTTACTATCAGGAAATGTACAGCCAAATCCAGGTCCACCGAGCAGTATTAGTCAAATAGCTACTCCTGCTGATTTTATATCTAGATCTGGGCTAGGTTTAATTCATTTAAATGTGCGTAGTCTGTTACCTAAATTAGATTTTGTCCGTATTTGGGCGAGTTCTACTGATGCTGATGTCATTGTCTTATCAGAAACGTGGCTAGATAAATCCATTTTGGCCTCTGACATTTACATAAATGGTTACAGTGTATATCGTACTGACCGCCCTAAAAAAGGTGGTGGCGTTGCCATTTATGTGAAAAATAAGTTTTGTGTAACTAATATGGTTTCCAAATCTGTTGGTAAACAGCTAGAATTTTTAGCCGTGAATATTGAGGTAACAAAGGGTCAACAGCTCATGGTGGTGGGCTGCTACAGGGCCCCTTCGGCTGTCAAGGACTCTTTATCGTCATTGGCAAAACTGTTATCGCAACTTTCCTACAAGGAAATAGTGCTGCTTGGTGATTTTAATTGGGACTGGTTAACTTCTGTGTCAGAGGATTTTAAAAACCTTTGTACCTCTTTGAATTTTACCCAGATTATAGACAGTCCTACTCGCCCAAATATTAAGTCCCCAAATAAATCCTCCTTAATTGATCTAATTTTAACAAATGTTCCACATAAATACTCATCTGTGGGAGTATTTGCTAATGATGTGAGTGACCACTGTGTTGTAGCCACAATTAGGGACACTAAGGTCCAAAAGGTTAAACCACGTATCATCACAAAGAGAGACAAAAAACACTTTGTGGAGCAGGGTTTTTTACATGATCTGTTTGATTTTGATTGGGGTAGAATCAATTTGTGTGCTGATGTAGAAACTGCATGGTCTTATTTTTATCTTGGTTTTATGAAAATTATAGATAGACATGCACCTCTGCGTAAATTTAGAGTGAAGGGACGAAACAATCCCTGGTTTTCTGCTGAACTGTCCAGTCTCCTTCATGAGAGAAATAATGCTTGGGCTAAGGCTAGGAAATCAGGCTCAGAGGTAGAATGGCTACGTTTTAGGCAGCTAAGAAATAGCTTCACATCCCAAATAAAAAGTGCTAAATCAAAGTACTATTTGTCGGTTACCACAGAAAACCTGAATAATCCTAGGAAATTTTGGAAAGCCATAAAATCGATTTCCACTGGGGATATCCCAAATGAGCTACCTCCGTGCCTTACCACAGCATCTGGCACTATATCAGACAGGGCTACTATGCTAAATTGTTTTAATGAGCATTTTGTGTCTTGTGGCTCTCTGTTTGGCTGTGTGGCTCCTGTGAACGCTCCAATCCTTGACTCTGAACAATGTGGTCTGGAAAACCCTTTCAGTTTTACTCCTTTAACTGTTGGTATTGTTCATGAAGCATTATCCAAGTTAGATCCTAGGAAACCGGCTGGCCCGGACAACGTAGAACCTTTCTTTTTAAAGATAGCTGCAGATTTTATTGCTCCACCTCTTACTTCTCTTTTTAACCTCTCCCTCAGCACGAACACAATTCCAAAAGTATGGAAGTCTGCTTATGTCTTGCCTTTACTGAAAGGAGGGGAGGCAACTATTTTAAAAAAACTATAGGCCAATCTCTAAATTGTCAGTTCTGGCTAAGGTGCTCGAACGCTTAGTGAGTGAACAAGTAAAGGAGTTTTTATGTATAAATGATATCCTGTCTAAACATCAGTCAGGCTTCAGAAAGAAACACAGCACCATCACTGCGACAATGAAAGTGGTAAATGACATTACTACTATTTTAGATAATAAGCAGAGTTGTGCAGCTCTGTTTATTGACCTTTCCAAAGCGTTTGACACCGTTGATCATCGCATCTTAAAGCAGAGGCTACTCAGTATAGGCATATCCAGCCATGCAGTGGGGTGGTTTGTGAACTACCTCTCTGAAAGGTCCCAATGTGTTCACTTTGATGGGCTGTCTTCTGAGTGGTTAAACATTTCTAATGGTGTACCACAAGGTTCAATGGGACCAATCTGGTTAAATAAAGGTTTGAAATGAAATGAAAAATGTACAGATGTAGCGCTTCATTTCAGACGCCTACCCGTGCGGGTCCGTGATCGGCACGGGGTGGGCCCCTGCTGAAAAGGAAAACCCCCCGCAGGACTTGAAACGCCGCCTTGATAAATACATTTAATTATAATGAAACCAGCTGCAATGGATCATGGATCCACCAGGGGGAGCCGTGATTAAAAAGCTGCCACACTGGAACTCATGTGAAATAAACAGCTGATCTACAGGTATCTGATATAGCTGATATTTGTTAAGATCTATATGTCACGGATAGGATCATATTCTGTGCTAAATAAGAGACATGTAATCATTTACTAAACATCACCATGTTTTTATTTAACAAAATAATGTCTAATTCACGTTGGCGTAAGTACAAAACCATCGCTATGTTTTTAGATCAGGAAATGCATCCAGGCTCAAACAAAGAATTTTCAATCATCATCCTCACGATCATTTAATGTATCATATGTTCGCAAGTTGAAATGAATGCACTAAATTTAATCCACGTGAGTTTACAACAACAAAAATAATCACTTTGTTTTTATATCACATCCGACCGGAGGAAAATGCAGCACGGGTCTCACTACCGATCATCCTAATCCCACGGGCAAACAATAATATGTACAGTGTTAATAGTTTACTGTATTATTAGTGTCTAATATTACTGGGGATTTCGGAATGGTACTGGATTTTGATTTATTGTATTGGCTTCATATCGCAATATATTCCCGAAGTCTGAAATGCAAAAATGTCCCACATTAGGGCAATTCACCCTACAAAATCATATTTTGTTTCTTTTTAACGAAATAAATGTGGTTTAATCCACATAATTTACTGTGTGAATTGTTTACTGTAGTATTGTGCACATTACTTTTCGCTGCTTGTTGCACCCCAGGTTAGAAGCTAAACTGCATTTCGTTGTCTCAGTACCTGCAATATGTGCAATAATAATAAAGTTGAATCTAATCTTGGGCAGGAACAAATGTATTTAGGCTACTTAGTACATATCTGACATAAACGATTAAACACATTTGTGCATTCTTTAAACCGAGTAAAGCCGAGTCCGGAGGTGGCGGCACATTAAAGTGTGCACCTGATTGTTTAACTTGAAGGTGCCTGATGACATTTAATCATTCAAACAAAATCATATTTCGTTTATTTTTAACGAAATAAATGTGGTTTAATCCACATAATTTAGGCCTACTGTGTTAATTGTTTAACTTGAAGGTGCCTGATGTAAACATTTCCAGAATAACTCTAGCGTGAATGGCCTTTGTACGTATACAGTAGGCCTACAGTATAGCCCAATCATGTACACCTTCCTTTTTTCCCGTCCAAAGTTTGAATTGGATAAAGGTAATGGTTATCGATGGTGCTTTTATAGCCTATTGTATAATAACTGTGTGATTTATATTGCTTTTCAAATGCAAATGACCACCCATATTCTCTCATATTCTTGACGGGAAGAGCAGTGTAAATACACTGCTCTTCCCGTCAAGAATATGAATAGAACTTAGTTAGATCACTTTACATTTCTGCAAATTAATTTTTAATCACACACGTCTCCCCGTCCCGAAAATGATAAATAAAATAAAAAGAGGAAACAATTTTCAAGTTCAGTTTTCAACCTTTTATTTAAAATAAATGACATAACAGACACCATACTGTAGGCCTATCTGCTGCGGAAACCAGGACGAGCTATTTCGGGATCTGTTTTTCGGGGGGCTCCTCAGTCACTCATTTACCCGGCTCCTGATCTTATACCACTGGTCAATGTTCAGATTTGGGAACCAATTGGAAACATAGGACTCAATATTTTTCAACCTCTTGACGGGAAAAAAGGAAGGTGTAAATGGTTGAATGATGGATAAACAGTGAGGAGGGGTACAGTATGAATACACTAGATATACACAGCAGCCCAGCCTGTGAGCAGTATGAACACCAATGAGCGCTCAGCTCGAGATACCAGCGAGTCGAGAGAGAGAATGATATCTGCATTTTCTCTTTTGGTTTGATTAGGACACATCCTGGGGATTGTGTTTACAAACATTGACCAGACCGTTCACCAGCCCCCACCCCCCATGTTGCCTATGCTGTCATGTGTTGCGAACTCTTTGTTTAAAACAAATTGGCCATCGGAATGTGTGGAGGAATTCTCCCAAGGGTCACATTCCACAGCTCTCCCCCCCCCACTCCTGTGATCTCCCATCCCCCAGTCTGTAGGTTTGTGTTTGCATATTTCTATGCCGTAATTCATACTGGTCCTCTCACGCACATACATTCTCCTTACAGTATACATACATAGGCTATATGAGTCCGTATATCTACGGACCATTTGTTTTTCTTTATTAAAAAAGTAAACGGAAGAGCGTCTGAGAAGCGTTTTTGGCCTTTTGCTTTTTACCTTACTAAATGGTCTAATGGTCAGTGGAGCGAGGGGGGAGGCCCGCGACACTCGCGGAAGTGATTTCAAAACAAAAAGCACTCGTTTGCTTGGAACAAAGAAAACGGCCAAGACACACATTGAGTCCAGAAAATGAATGTTATTAAGGGCTGTAAATATAATAAGCCTGTGTCTAAAATTGACAACAGGCTTATTATATTTACAGCCCTTAAGATACACTTTTGTGTTTAACAGCTGACCACCATGACATACTTTGTGTTAGTAGATTTTGCATGAGAGCAAAATGTATAAATATGAGCATTAAATTATATGAATATGAGAACAAAATGCATGAATGTGTGAGTGACAATATATGAATGTGTGCATTGAAATATGATAATATGAGAGCAAAATGTATGAATGTGTGAGTGTAAATATATACGTGTGTGAGAGTGGACATTTTTGTATGTAAAAGGAGAATATATGTGTGTAAGAGTGATAATGTATATATGTAAAAGGAGAATATATGTGTGTAAGAGTGAAAATATGCTGCATTTTGAATGTCCGACACCGGAAATATCAAACATTTAATAAAAGTGAAAAACAATGAACAAGACTTAACGTATTCATCATAATTAATTATATTTATTTCGTTTGGATGTAGGATTTTTAACTTTGTTTAGAGCAGTGATCTTCTACTATATGAACATTTTGGACCCAAAATCCCAAAAAAAAATGTAAAAACAGATTTTGAAAATGATATTATTTTTCATATAGGTAACACAAACATACACAACGAAACCATTTAAAAGATGGAAATATATACATGGGATGTCACTATGATAATGTGAAAGTTTGATTGAGGTAGCATGGGATTTCATTGTGATACATATAATGCAAATATATATATATATATATATATATACATTATGTACAAAAATCAGTTTTTTCTGTCTTTATCTGTGCCACGCTTCAAAGCGGTTTCTGTCAACTATGACACAGAGGGCAACATCACAGGTTCCTCCTCCTCCATGTCAAAAAAACAAGCTTTAAGCTTGACTCACGTTCAGAGTTCTCTTCATCATAGTTGAATCTTCAAAACTCAAAATCTATCTAACTATATCTAAATTCTCAATGTTTTTCTGTCACTTGACTTCAATTGCAGTCTCCCGCCGTCTCTCTTCGTCTCCCGCCGCCTGTCTTCGTATATCTTCGTCTCTCTCCATTTCCCGCCGCCTCTCTTCGGTTCCCGCCGTCCCTCTTCGTCTCTTTTCGTCTCGTTTCGTATCACTCCGTTTACCTGATTACCTCACCCCCTCCCTGGTAAATACATCCTGTTGAGCAGAATCTACAGTTTCCAGTATTTTCCGTTTCGTAAAATGATAAAGTACGGCGAAGATATTAAAATATGTGCTTCCATTATTCATACTTTTTCATACTTTTGAAACTTTATATCATCGTATCTCCGTGTTTACTGGGTCTTTTTGCATGAAACAAAGACTGGGATATAGTTTAAAGCCAGTACTTTCGACAGAAACACACGGCAATGTTGTCCGGACTGTTGTTTTTATGCGGCACCGGCTTAAATGTGCATAAATGTGTTCATCCATTCAATGTGGCATCTGCTATAATGGGGTTAATGTATGATATTACTTAAAGGGATAGTGGAAATTGAACCCCAAATAGTTTCGTTTTAACTTATATACAAGCATAATTACGTACCAAAACAATCACACCTGATTACAAAAATATAATAATTGCCTTACGCATGTTAGAAGCACTTTATTGCAGCTTCCCCGAACTTTTTTAGAAACGAAATTATCGATTCAGCCAAACCGGAAGTGAGTAAAACTCAGGAAGACGAAACGATAACAAACAATGGCGTCTATGCAGAATGAACGTGGAAGGGCAAATATACCAGACAAAGAAGAAGGATTGTACGAGGTATCCAGTGATGATAGCGAGTCAGAAACATCCTCTCGGCTTTCTTACGAAAATGTAGTTTTAGGAACTGAATCTGAATCCGGTTCAGTAAGCGACAATGGTGAGAATATTGAGCCAGACGATGGACCATTACGTCCTTATTTGTTCGAGCCCGAGCCCGAGGTGATGGAGTTAGTTCACGGCATGGGCAATGGCGAGGATGACCAGGACCAGGCGCCAGATGATGCACCCCTACGCACAAATAATCTTGACTGGTAGGTCCCTAAGCATAGCTCACGCTAGGCGCTATATTATATATTGCAAAAGTTGGCATGCACGTACTGTAGGCCTATGGCTATGCCCGAGGATGACTGCATGTAGGGTACATTTCATAACATACCAGGGTCAGGTTCACATCAATTATCTTGTCACATTTATTATTGTATATGTAACAGCCTTATGGGCATTAATTACATGAATAAATTGAAATGAATTGTATACTAGCATGATATACAGCTAGAGCCAATCGGTCTTTTGACGTAGTAGGGTCCTAATCCTAGGCTAGCCAGGCTGCCTGTCAAGTGTAGGCTGTACTCACAGTACTGTTAGTCTATCGTGTCTATATGATGACTGTAGTGTACACATTCGACACTGTGTACCGGATTATCAGATGACGAGGCCTCCGGTCGCCTAATCGACAGGCAATAAATGGCGTTGTACACAATGGTACAGGCTAATGATGCATTAAATCAGTCAGAAAACATAATAAAATACTCACTTCTTATGTATTCCACTTTCAATTTGAGCTAGAGACAGAGGAATCTCGAAACAATTGTCAGTAAAATGACGGGAGCACACGACTGCCGAAGTACTCGTCAGCTTCGGCTCCGTGAAGTTTGCCCGTGTTATCTGAACAAATTTCACCCACTGACGACGAATGGCTGGGTTTCTTGGAAACGCATGCTTCGAAACGCCATTCTCTGCATTTGCTGTCGCACTACAGCCATACAAAACACATCTATTCACCATAATAAAGGTCGGCTATTCACATGAAAATTCTATTGAATGTCCGCCATTGTTTGTGCCCGTCATCACCCGAAGATTCCCGAAGTATTTCGTTTCATTGAGAGGGCGTGGTCGGGAGCAGTAAAATTGAAAATAAAATGAAACTGGGCGCATGAAATAAAAAAAAATTGTTTATTATGCTTATTTTTAATAAAAATACATAAATTAAACCCAAAATTCACGGATTTCCACTATCCCTTTAATAATACAATACATTATAATATATGATATGATAATTACATTTTAGTTTTATTCATTTCTTATTTCATAGTTTCTCATTATTATTATTTGTATCGCTCATCTTATTTTTGATTTTATTAATCTGTGTGAATCTGTGCTGTCCTGTTTTTCACTCTCACCCTGTTGCTGTTTGAACTACTGAATTTCCCCACGGGATTAATAAAGGTCCATCTTATCTTATCTTAATGTATACATTGATTTACTTCAATCTACTGTACTGTGTAAAAACACCCCAACAATATTACAAGAAATATACTGCATAAAGCAAACTATATACTTTATTTGATCTAAAATATTGATGTTTTTTCATTATAGTAGCTTGTGAAAACCATACAGTAACAAATAACTGATTACATGCTACAGTATTCAGCAAACACAACTGCAGAGCTGCAAACATTGCAAACAGACTAAGTTCTTGAACACCCAGTTGTCTTTGTGTATTTGTGAATGAAGCGCCATCTCATGGTTAAATCCTGTAATTTAACAAATGGGTAAATTGGGCAACGCCCTCTAGCAATTTGGCAACACCCCCAGCCACTGGGATCCGCTGGGCTTTTGACTGGGACACACCCATGTGAGTCTGATCTGGAGTGCTACATCTGTAAGCTATCGGGGGGGTGGTGAACGGTACATGGTCAATGTTTGTTTAAAAATGTTAAAACAGCATAAATATGTGAGCACAAACCTACAGTTAAACATTACTGCTGGAAAAGAGAGATCACAGGGGGGTTGGGAGATCACAGGAGGGGTGGGAGAACTGTGGCTGATTGGCCATTAGGTGTGTAAACAAAGAGTCACACACAGCCCCCACTGATCACTTGAGAGCTGCAGAGTTTCATTCAGACTATTTAAAAAAACAACGGTCTAATTTTATCATTGCACAACAATTAATTCAATGTGTGATTGTTATAGCAGTACTAATACAGTAAACTATTAACAATAGTATAATATTATAGTAAATATTCTTGTCAATGCAGAATATGATTATATCCGTGACAGTGGGAATCAAAAACAATATGCTATAGTATAGTAATACAAGATAAATCCCACTTGTTGTAGCCTACCTGGCAGAGCAAGAAACACTCCAGCCTTTATTTTAACTTTTCTAAAACATATCTAAATAAAATATGTGTGTGCCGGGCCATAAATGTAACGTAATGCTGTCAGTTTTCAGATGAAGCCACGGCATCACAATTCTTCTGTATTCTACAATATAGTTATTTTCTCCCTACCAGCTTTTATGGAGAACATAAGTTATATCATTATTAACCAGAGGCATGTTTCTCACAAATGTATGCATAGAAACAACAGGCTACTGTGTGTGTGAGGAATCAGCTGTTTATTTCATATTAATTCACCGGAGGAATGCCATTTTCATTCAGACTATTTAAAAAAACAACGGTCTGATTTTAACATTGCACAACAATGAACTCAAAGTGTGATTGTTATAGTAGTAATATTAAACACTAATAATACAGTAAACTATTAACACTGTACATATTCTTGTTTGCCCGTGGGTAGATGACGAGGCTCCATTAAAAATAAACCTCTTTTTAGTGAATTTCTGATTTTAGGCACGTTAATAAAGTTTTAATGAAGTCAAATTCATGATTGTTAGTGCGTTCTTGTCAATTGGGCGAACATATGATACATTAAATGATCGTGAGGAGGATGATTACAAATCGTTTGTTTGAGCCAGGCTGGATTTCCTGATGAAAAAACAAACCGATTGTTTTTGTATAGTTCAGTCAGACAACTCACGTGTTCCTTTAACATGTTTATTAGAAGCAGCATATAGTTGAGTTTGGCGACTAGGCTCGGGCATCATCACTCCATAGATATACATAGCACGATGAGTGATGATTAAATAATCACTCCCCCAAAACTCCAAAACTCCGTGGAGATTAGATACTATCCCCCAAAACTGCGTAGCCCAAGCCTGACGCTGGTGATGTAAGACTGATAAGTAGAGGGCCTGGCGAGCTGCCATGTGGCCATTCCCCCTAAGCACAGCGGCTTTAAGGTGAATATACTACTAAGTGAGACTGCTATGTGAAGGCCCGGGAAAAGCCCGAAAAGCCGTCCCCCTTAAGCACCGCGGCTTTAAGGGGAATATACTACCTAGTGACTGCTATGTGAAGGCCCGGGAACAGCCCGAAAAGCCATCCCCCTTAAGCACCACGGCTTTGAGGGGAATATACTACCTAGTGACTGCTATGTGAAGGCCCGGGAACAGCCCGAAAAGCCACCCCCCTTAAGCACCACGGCTTTGAGGGGAATATACTACCTAGTGACTGCTATGTGAAGGCCCGGGAACAGCCCGAAAAGCCATCCCCCTTAAGCACCACGGCTTTGAGGGGAATATACTACCTAGTGACTGCTCTGTGAAGGCCCAGGAACAGCCCGAAAAGCCATCCCCCTTAAGCACCGCGGCTTTGAGGGGAATATACTACCTATGCTACCTAATGAAACTGCTATGTGAAGGCCCGGGAACAGCCAGAAAATCCATCCCCCTTAAGCACCGTGGCTTTGTGGGGAATATGCTACCTAGTGACTGCTATGTGAAGGCCCGGGAACAGCCCAGAAAGCCATCCCCCTTAAGCACCGCGGCTTTAAGGGGAATATACTACCTAGTGACTGCTATGTGAAGGCCCGGGAACAGCCCGAAAAGCCATCCCCCCTTAAGCACCGCGGCTTTAAGGGGAATATACTACCTAGAGGGACTGCTATGTGTAGGCCTGGAAGTGACCAGTGCCGACCCCCCCCAGCACCACGGCTTTGAGGAGAATATACTACCTAGAGAGACTGCTATGTGTAGGCCTAGAAGTGACCAGTGCCGACCCCCCCCCCCCAGCACCGCGGCTTTGAGGGGAATATACTACCTATCAAGACTGCTGTGTATTTAAGGCAGCGACAATGAGCTTCCCCCCCCAAGCATGCAGCTTGTAGTGGACATTTTTATTATATCCTTATATGCTTAAACCAAATGCTTCTCAAATCATTGTAAAACACCTATATCATTTCCTGAAATGTGCTGTTTTCTTCTCATACTCTAATGTGGGTTTTTATTCCCAAGCGCTTCAAGGCCACAGAGCTGATTTGGCACTATGTTGATACTACTCTTGTCTTCACACAAAGTCTCACAAGAACTTCCCTATTCTGAGAACCGTTATACAGCTCAAGGACAGGTATATAATAACAATATGACCGTGTGAAGACAGATTTCTGAGCTTCCCGCCCTTTCCTGTATATAAGCTTTGCTATTATATTGTACTGCGCACACTCCTGCAGACTATCCTATACTCTGTGAGACCTGTGTCTTTGTATTGTATCTTATGTATTTGAAGCTTCAAATAAATAACCAGAAAGACAACTCTGTTTCACCATTTATTTTTGATCACTCTGACTTGTACTCTCCACAGTATTGACTGGGTCTAAGATTTCCATAACAATTGGCGTTGTCGGCAGGATCTCTGCAAGTTCGATTGGGGACACCTACGGACGCTGGTGGTCGCGCTCCAGGATCCTCGGATTCTCCTCTACCTCGACAGAAAATGTATGGGACGAGAGGACCAGCGCCGGGGGTGGAACCGATTGACTTCACGAGATCCCACGAACTCAAAAGGCTTTCAATACTCGGTGAGATGTACAGTGTCTAAATTGGTTAGAGTTAAAACGTAATTAAACTCCATGACATTTATGAGAGGGACTGCTCGAAAGTAGGATATTTGGGATATCCATCGTAGCCTGGGTTTACGATCAGTCTTTGTGTGATTTGTACTGAGGAACAATTATCACATCACCGACGGGTGAAAAATAGTGTTTTGGTAACACTTAAAGACGTTGTTATGGAACGCAAAGCAGAGTAGGGGGCTTGTACACCCTCCTGAGGGTCCGATTGTGGATGTCATGTGAGCAAAACATGGTGAAAACAGTCTGTCTAAATTAAATATCTGGACGGAAATGTTCGGATTTCCAAAGGGAGTTTCTTTGAGTAAATAAAAAATCAAGAACCTAGAGAATAAATTACAAAAACATGAAGATGGAATGAAGGGTAAAAATAAAGTTAAAGTAAAATACTTATAGAAAACTTGACACTCACAGAGAGTGTTTATAATACTGGGAGGAAGAAGCAGAATGCCGTGAAAGAAGGCAGTTGGCCTTGGGCATTAAAGAAAATATTAAGGTTGAAGATGAATGTGAAGAAAAGAAGGGAAATAAATTATTTCCAAAACCATGTAAACCCCAGACATCTCTGGATCCTTCCATTGCAGGCCGAATGACCCTCTCCTCGACTCTGGGTATCCCTTCCCTCCTCCGGCGTACAACCTTGGCAATCAGGCTGGCCCACCTCAACCACCTCCCCCGCCACTACAAGCCCCAGCCATGCAGTCAGCGTCAACTCCAAGCTCGTCCACCCCTATCAGGCCCAAGTAGATGGGGACAACAGCGGGATAAACAAACCCGATGCCCTAGGAGACCAAGCAGGCGTTTGGGAGACACACCTCAGTAATGCCTTTCTCAACGGACTCAGCCACAGCGCAAGCTGCGCAGAATGCTGGCCGTTCACAATACCGAGGGAGAGGCAGAGGAGGTTTTCCGAGGCAGAGGACGAGAAGCAAGACCTTCAAACGACAAAAGATGTTTCAAGTGTGGCAGTGTTGAACATTGGATTCGGGACTGGCCACAGAACACTGGCAGTGGAGGCAGAGGGGGACAGCAAGGACGGGGCCATTCACAATCAGACTGACCTACACCAGATGGGGAGGAAGGGGGCCCAATCGAGCGAGACGGAAATTCAGCCAGCAGCATCTGAACAGGGAAGTGACACACACACACACACACACACACACACACACACACACACACACACACACACACACACACACACACACACACACACACACACACACACACACACACACACACACACACACACACACACACACACACACACACACACACACACACATCATGCTATTGAGTAATTGGAAAATGTAGAATGTCTGTGGTTAAAGAGGGTACATATTTGAAATATGACAGTGAAACAGCATTTAAGAAATGTCTCACACTAACTTTAGCTATCATGGGTGTTGATGGTACATTTTTGGTTGATTCTGGGGCTACACATTCTGTGGTAAAAAGGGCAGATTTGCCTGAATGCAAATGTAGTGGTAGATGTATTCACTCAATAGGAGCTGCTGGGTAACTGTAAAAGAGAAGTTTCTGTATCACTTCAGAGTGGAGATAACGGTGATGACAGTCATCCATTTCCCACATCAGTCAAAAACCAGTTTTATTTTATCATCGGTCTGCCCAATACATTTACTGGGCAGAGCTCTGATTCTCCAGTTCGGCTTGGACCTCATTTTTCCACAAATGAGGGTCTTAAAGTCCGACAGCAAATCTCCTACGATGGTTCAAAAAACTGTTGAATGTGTATCAATGGCTGCTGACATATCCTGATTCTCAGGCGTTGCATTTGACTGATCAATGTGTTTTTCCACCTGCTGTGTTCATGGAGGCTTCTCATTTGCATTGCACTGCTAACGTTGTTGATGATCCGTGTACATACTATGATGAGAGTTTTCTGTTAGAATGTGTGAATGATGAGCTCATGCTTAAAACTATGTATTGGAGTTTGCTGCGCAGCCACACAACACAAGCTGAACACAAATCCCAGGGGCGGTCCCACACATTTCACTAGCCAGGGGCCCCACTGATAGATGGAGGGATTTGGGTCCAATCGTTAAAGATTGGGAGTCAGTCACTGATTGGGCACCTACACACACAGAATATGTCATGTATGACATGTATAAAATGAAAATGTGCACGAACGTAGCCGTTCTGCGCACATTGCTGTTAGTTGAGGAGGATGACGTTGGTGAAAAAAAACCAACCCACTGTTATAATCACACTCTCGACCTTGTTCTGACTTATGGTATTGAAATTGAGCAACTATTAGTCGAACCGCATAATCCTGCTTTATCCGACCATTTCTTAGTAACTTTTGAAGTACTGTTACTAGACTACAAAGCATTAGTCAAAAGCTCTTGCAGCAGAAACCTATCTTTTAGTGCTATAGCCACATTTAAGGAAGAGATTCAACCAATACTTAACTCGATAGCATGTCTGCATGTAGGGGAGGAAACTTATACAAAATGTACACCACCCCAAATTGATCATGTTGTTGATAGTGCTATAGATGCGCTGCGAATAAAATTAGACTCTGTTGCTCCTTTGAAAAAGAAGAAAATAAAACAACATAGATTAGCTCCATGGCATAATGCCGAAACCCGCAAAATAAAGCAAAAGTCTAGACAACTTGAAAGGATATGGCGTTCCACTAAACTTGAAGAATCTCGTTTAATTTGGCATATTACTCTCAATGAATATAAGAAAGCACTGCGTAAAGCGAGAGCAGCCTACTACTCTTCATTAATAGATGAGAATAAGAATAATGCAAGATTTCTTTTCAGCACTGTAGCCAGGCTGACAGAGAGCCACAGCTCCATTGAGCCTTCTATTCCCATAGCACTCAGTAGTAATGATTTTATGTGCTTTTTTAACGATAAAATTGTTACTCTTAGAAACAAAATTAATGACCTCTTGCCTTCGACCAGTATAGTGTTATCAACAGCTCCCGGAATCGTAAGTTCTAATATTACACTAGATAGTAAACTAGAATGCTTTTCAGCCATTAACCTTGAACAATTACATTCAATGATTCTCTCTTCTAAACCATCAACGTGCATGTTAGACCCAATTCCAACTAAGCTGTTGAAGGAAGTTTTTCCATTAATTAGCACTTCTTTATTAAATATTATGAATATGTCTTTATTATCAGGCTATGTTCCACAATCATTCAAAGTAGCAGTGATAAAACCGCTTCTTAAAAAGCACAACCTCGATCCAGAGGTTTTAGCCAACTATAGACCTATTTCTAATCTTCCGTTCCTCTCAAAAATTCTTGAGAAAGCGGTCGCAAAACAGTTGTGTGATTACTTAAAAAACAATGATTTATTTGAAGATTTTCAGTCTGGCTTTAGAACACATCATAGCACAGAGACAGCTCTGGTTAAAGTCACAAATGATATTCTAATAGCCTCAGACAAGGGACTTGTCTCTATTCTTGTTTTGCTCGATCTCAGTGCTGCATTTGATACTATCGACCATGATATCCTATTGCAAAGACTAGAGCACTTAGTTGGCATACAGGGAACTGCTTTAGGCTGGTTTAGGTCCTATCTATCTGAACGCTCTCAGTTTGTACGTGTTAACGATGAATCTTCCACGCAAACCAAAGTTAGCCATGGAGTGCCACAGGGCTCAGTGCTCGGACCTATTTTGTTCACATTATATATGCTTCCGTTAGGCAATATTATAAGGAATCATTCTGTAAACTTTCATTGTTATGCGGATGATACTCAACTATATTTATCAATCAAGCCTGATGAAATTAATCATCTAAATAAAATTCAAGACTGCCTTAAGGACTTAAAAACGTGGATGACCTTACACTTTTTGATGTTAAACACGACCAAAACTGAAGTTATTGTACTTGGCCCGAAGAATCTACGAAACAAATTATCTAAAGACATACTAACTATGGATGGCATTAATTTGGCCTCCAGTGAGACTGTAAGGAATCTTGGTGTTATATTTGATCAGGATTTATCCTTTAACGCCCACATAAAATCAATTTCAAGGACCGCCTACTTCCATCTACGTAACATTGCAAAAATAAGGCATATCTTGCCTCAAAACGATGCAGAGAAACTAGTCCATGCATTTGTTACTTCTAGGCTGGATTATTGTAACTCTTTATTATCAGGGAGTACTAAGAAGTCAATCAAGTCGCTTCAGCTGATTCAAAATGCTGCGGCTCGTGTACTAACCAGAGTTAGGAAAAGGGACCACATTACTCCTGTTCTGGCTGCCTTACACTGGCTCCCTATAGAACACAGGATAGAATTTAAAATTCTTCTTCTCGCCTACAAAGCCCTTAATGGGCAGGCGCCATCTTACCTTAAAGAACTCATTATACCCTACTGTCCTACTAGGGCATTGCGTTCCAAGAATGCAGGGTTGTTGGTTGTTCCTAGAATCTTTAAAAGTACAATGGGAGCCAGAGCCTTTTCTTATCAAGCTCCACATTTGTGGAATCAGCTTCCAGTTTGTGTTCGGGCGGCAGACACCCTATCCGTTTTTAAGAGTGCGCTTAAGACCTTCCTTTTTGATAAAGCTTATAGTTAGGGCTGATTAGATTCAGCCCCTAGTTTTGCTGATATAGGCTTAGTTTGTCGGGGGACATCTTACTTCTTCCTTCTCTCTGTCTATACCCGTGTACACTCATGTTCCGATTAACCCAGCTTCCCCAAATGTCTTTCTTTTTGGTGTCTATATACGCTGGGATCCGGAGTCATGGATGATCCTGCGGTCCTGTGTCCTGGATCGCGAGCGCTGGATCTTGAGTTGTGGCTGTGGTCCTGGATCATAGGTCCTGGATGGATATCCTCGTGGATTCATCTTCCTATTATACACACATGCATTTCCAAACATTTGGACTACCTATGTTGCAAATGTATTATCTTTTCAATTTACACACGGCATCTATTGCACGTCTGTCCGTCCTGGGAGAGGGATCCCTCCTCTGTTGCTCTCCCTGAGGTTTCTCCCATTTTTCCCTTTAAACTGGGTTTTCTTTGGAAGTTTTTCCTTGTACGATGTGAGGGGACAGAGGGTGTCGTATTGTCATACTGATATTCTGTACACACTGTGAAGACCACTGAGACAAATGTAACATTTGTGATATTGGGCTATATAAATAAACATTGATTGATGGCTATATAAATAAACATTGATGCCATTTTTTCCGCCTTTACGGTAATTCTCATATCTCTGAGCTTCCTGACGCGCTTTCAGATGTGCCATACTCACTCTGGGCAGCTCACAGATATGACGTAGGTTTAATGTCCACGTTCCGTCCAGTACCCATTGAAACGTGAAGCTGTTGATGGCATTCGGCCAGTGTTTACCTCTCTGCTTAAACAAGGGGTCATTATTCCGTGTAACGATTCCGGTACGCACTACAGTGTTTCCTGTCAAAAAGATCAGAGACAAACCTCCTGAGGAGTGGAGATTTGTCCAGGATTTACGAGCTGTAAATGCAGCTGTGCATGCACGCTCGTCCCAAATCCTTATCTGATTATTTCCCAAGTTCCAACCTCTGCAGCATTTTTTACTGTCATAGACCTCTCAAATGCATTTTTCAGTGTCCCTGTACACAAAGACAGTCAATTTTGGTTCGCATTTGAATATAAAAGGTAAACCTTACACATTTACACGTTTGTGTCAAGGCTACTGTGAATCTCCTACTGTGTACAACCAGGCATTGTGTACAAGTTTGGCCTCTCTCCAAGTTTCTAAAGGCACCGCACTCATCCAGTATGTTGATGACCTCATGATTTGCGCACCCACAGCAGAACAGTGTGGAGCTGATACTATTGCTTTGTTAATGCACCTCGCCGCCGAGGGCCACAAGGCCAGTTTGTCTAAACTCCAATATGTACAAAGAACAGTTACATTTTTGGGTCATGTCATTTCAGGAGAGGGGAAAACGCTTTCAGATAAGCGTATTGCATCATTGGCTGGTCTGCCAAAACCTGTCACTAAGCGACAGATGATGTCATGTTGGCGTATGTGTTCATAACACACAGCTGTTGTTATGCTTGCTGTGATGTTACATTAGTCCGTGCTCTGCTTGTAATTATGCCGTTACAATCTTCAAAGTTGTATTTATCATCTGAATTTGCCGAAACAAGTTTAATATTATGAAAGCCAATACTTTGTTTATTCGAAAACAGATGAAAAAAAACTGTCTTTTATACAAAATGGAAGTATTATACCAGTAAAACTACATGTTGCTTTAATCCCATTTAATTGTAGAATGAACACAGTCTTCCTTTGTATAAGTCAGGTGTTTGAGTAGTCAAAATTACCTACAAATCATTGTACACATTTGTAAATATTATTTTCCACGTGTTACCATTGTGAGTCTATTTTTATGCAGCTCTGTGTGATTTGTAGCTACAATTTAGACTAATACACTACCAGAGGTGGAATAAGTACTCAGATATTGTACTTGAGTAAAAGTACAAGTACCAGAGTGTTACAGTAAAAGTCCTGCATTCAAAATGTTCCTCAAGTAAAATTAGAAAAGTATTATCAAAATATAGTGAAAGTAGCGACAGTAAAAGTAGTCTTTATGCAGATTGGTCCATTTCAGAATAATATATATATGATATGTTTTATAATGATTGATCATGAAAGTGTTCTCAAAGCTGGTGAAGGTGCAGCTAGTTTGAATGACTTTGTATACTGCAGGGTAGCTTGTGGATTTACTCCAGGTGGAACTAAAGTCTGATTTAACACTTGATTATATTTCACATCATTCATCCAGATCTGTAAAGTAACTAAAGGTATTAAATACATGTAGTAAAGGAAAAGTACACCATGTAACTCTGACTTATGTTCACTGCCAACCTAAAAGTACCTCAAAAATAGTAATCAATAATGTATTGAAAAGTTATTTGGCTGATTGTTTTTATATCGGCTCAGCCAGGTTATTTGGGATGCCCAGTCTATGTACACTCTAAAGGCAAATGCCTTGGCTCAACAAAGAAAATCAAGGCAATAGTTTGCATCGATGTGTATTGAGTTAAGACAACTTCTAATGAAATTGTGTTAAAGCAACAAAGTTATTTGGGTTAGGGGAGAAGGCTTTTCCTCTACAATCAGAGGTGTTTTCAATTACCACTTACTTAATAATAGGTAACATAAACACAAGTTTTTAAGTTGATTACTCCAAAAGTTCCAACTTCTTTTACCGTATGTTTTAAATGTAATCTTAAGTTGTATGTACTTAATTACCATCATTGTGAACACATGTTTTTAAGTTGACAGCCATTTATAAATTACTCCAAATATATTGTATTCAATAGCTTTTTTCTCTTAGCTTGTTCACGTTTTTGCCTTTAAAGAAAGAAATTAATTGATTCCAGGCAATTCACTTTTTATTTTTGAACTGCAGTTGTTTATTTAAACACATGATGTTTCAATCAGGAGAGACTTAATTTAGTTTGAACATTTATTGACACATACAGGTGCATTAACACCTGAAATCACAGCTGACTGCAGGAGAGAAGTGAACCATTTTATAGTTTGGCTGCAGCATGTTGATTGGAACCATGCATTTAATTAAGTGGAGGTGAAAGGTCGCCTGAATTCGTTTTTAGACGTACAGATCACTCATTTTCAAATATTAAATTTACACAATTTACACAAAACTAGGGCCACCAGGGTGGGTGGAGGGGGTCCGGAGGACGGGTCTGGGCTGACAACCCAGGGGCACAGCAGAGGACCAGGAAGGGATCTCGGGCCGACGGCCCGGAGGCAAAGCAGAGGACCAGGAAGGGATCTCGGGCGGACGGCCCGGGGGCAAAGCAGAGTTCAAAAAGGGGAATTCGGGCGGACGGCCCGGGGGCAAGACCCGGGGGCAAGGCAGAGTTCAAAAAGGGGAATTCGGGCCGACGGCCCGGGGGCAAGGCAGAGTTCAAAAAGGGGTTCTCGGGCGGACGGCCCGGGGGCAAGGCATAGTTCGAGGAGGGGCGAAGACCACAGCTCTCAGGGGACCGGACAGTAACCAGAGCCGGTGGGACAGATGTCGGCAAGATTCCCCACGGAAGAGGACAAGGAGTTGGCAGGACCCCCGGCGAGACATGTAATGTCGAGGCCTCCAACTAAACAGGACATGGGGTTGGCAGGACCCCCGGCAGGAGAGCAGTCGGCGGGGCCTCCAACAGCACAGGACACAGGACCGGCAGAACCCCCGGCAGGAGAGTTGACGGCGGGACCTCCAACGAGACAGGACAAAGGGTTGGCAGGACCCCCGGCAGAAGAGTAGTCGGCGGGGCCTCCAACGAGACAGGACACAGGGTTGGCAGGACCCCCGGCAGGAGAGTAGTCGGCGGGGCCTGCAACGGCACAGGACATAGGATTGGCAGGACCCCCGGCAGGAGAGTTGTCGGCGGGGCCTCCAACGGCACAGGACACAGGACTGGCAGGACCCCCGGCAGGAGAGTAGACGGTGGGACCTCCAACGGGACAGGACATAGGGTTGGCAGGATCCCCGGCAGGAGAGTAGTCGGCGGGGCCTCCAACGGCACAGGACATAGGATTGGCAGGACCCCCGGCAGGAGAGTTGTCGGCGGGGCCTCCAACGGCACAGGACACAGGACTGGCAGGACCCCCGGCAGGAGAGTAGACGGCGGGACCTCCAACGGCACAGGACATAGGGTTGGCAGGACCCCCGGCAGGAGAGTAGTCGGCGGGGCCTCCAACGAGACAGGACAAGGAGCTGGCAGGACCCCCGGCAGAAGAGTAGACGGTGGGACCTCCAACGGGACAGGACAAAGGGTTGGCAGGACCCCCAGCGGAACCTCCAACGGTACTTGAGTAGGGACTTGAGTGGGAACTCGAGAGAGGGCTTGAGAGGGAACTCGAGAGGTGATTCGAGAGGGGACTCGAGAGAGAACTCGAGAGGAGACTAGAGAGGGAACTCGAGAGGGGACTCGAGAGGAGACTCGAGAAGTATCTTGAACAGGGACTCGAGAGGGGACTCGAGAGGTAACTCGAGAGGAGATGCGAGAGATAAATTGAAAGGGGACTCGAGAGGGTACTTGAGAGGGAACTGGAGAGAAGACTTGAGAGTGGACTCGAGAGGGAACTCGAGAGGGAATTGGAGGGGTGTCTTGAAAGGAGACTCAAGAGGGAACTTGAGAGATGACTCCAGAGGGGACTCCAGAGGAGACTCGAGAGGGGACTCCAGAGGGAGCTCGAGAGGGAACTCGAGAGGGGACTGGAGAGGGGACTGGAGAGGAGACTGGAGAGGAGACTCGAGAGGGAGCTCGAGAGGGGACTCGAGAGGGGACTGGAGAGGGGACTGGAGAGGAGACTGGAGAGGAGACTCGAGAGGGAGCTCGAGAGGGGACTCGAGAGGGGACCTGAGAGGGAACTCGAGAGGGAACTCGACAGGGAACTCGACAGGGGACCTGAGAGGGGACTTGTGTCAGTCGGTACGCCAACAGGACACGGGGAGCTGGCGTCGGCTGGAGAGCCAACAGGAGACGAGGAGCTGGAGTCGGCCGGTACGCCGACAGGCCTCGGGGAGCTGGCGTTGGCCGGTACGCCGACAGGCCTCTGGGAGCTGGCGTCGGCTGGAGAGCCAACAGGAGACGAGGTGCTGGAGTCGGCCGGTACGCCGACAGGACACGGGGAGCTGGCGTCGGCCGGAGAGCCAGTCCTGGAGCCGAAACTGGAGTTGGGACCATGGCTACTGGGGCCGGTACTGAAGCCGGAACCATGGCTGCTGGGCGCGGAGCGGAAGCCTGGACCCTGGCTGTGTAAGCCAGGTAATGGAGAATGGAAGCATGGCTGCGTGGGCCGGGATCGGTGCATGGATCCATGGCCTTGTAGGCCGGTTCTGGAGCCGGAACTGGGGCTGGAACCCTGGCCTTGCGTCTCTTACGAGTCTTTTAGAGGCTTCGTGGACCTCCAAACGCCAGACCAGACCCCAAGAAATGGTCAGAACATGAAGACTGGCACTCAGGGCTACGTGAGAAAACCCTAAGCCACTCGGGCAACAAGCTCCAGAGCCAGGGCTTGCGAGCAACCTCCTGACGTGCCTCCTTCAACGCAGCCTCTCTACCCCGTCTAGATGAGGCGCCTTTCCACATATAAAAAATGTACTCCAGAGAGTATCCAAGACATTCCGCCTGTAGTATCAAATGGGCTGAGTCTGCTGGGTCCATAATGGTCGGTTCGTAATGTTACGATGTGTGAAGCAGGTAGGACCCAAATGCAGATTAACGTGAAATTCCTTTATTTCAAGGCTATATCATTATAGCTGTTCTGTTCTGTCATTGTCATCAATGACAGAACAGAACACTCACCGAGGACAAGCCAATACACAAGACGAACCGACAAAGACAGACAGAAAATCCAGAACTTAAATACACACAAGACTAATCACACAAACAAGACACAGGTGAGGAGGGAGGAGAAAACACAGAGGCCACAGGTGAACACAATCGGGTAATCAGACACACCAGGGAAACTAACGACAGGGAACCACAGACAGATCTAAACAAGACAAAACACAACGCAGACAGAAAACCAAAAACAGATATAGACAAGACAAAACACCATAAAGACAGATCGTGACATGAATTTGACTTTGGAAAAGGTCTAAGAACCCTGCTTATTCCTTTGCCTGAAGACGGTGACGAACACGACTGTGTTGCCGAACTTCGCATTGTGTGCACACCTAGACCGGACTTAAAAGACGTTCCTCTGACCAACGCTGACCTCATTTTGTATGTTGATGGGTCTGCCTTTCGCTACCAAGGGGGCACTAATCGGGTGGGTTTTTCTGTTGTTTCAGATTCTGCTGTACTCCGTTCCGGACCAATCCCATGTTAACTCTCAGCACAAGCAGCAGAGCTCATCGCACTAACTGAAGCCTGCACGTTTGCAGAAGGCAAAACTGTGACTATTTACACTGACTCACGTTATGCTTTTGGGGTAGTACACGATTTTGGGGCTATTTGGGAGTGTAGACAATTTCTGAAATCTGATGGCAAACCAGTACTTAACCATGTACTGGTTGCAGGCTTACTAGACGCCATTCTGCTCCCATCTGAAGTTGCAGTCTGTAAATGTGCCGCACACGCAAGCAGTACAGACCCAGTTTCCCTAGGAAATGTGTCTGCTGACTCAGCCGCAAAGGCAGATGCTCTGATTCCTCTCGCACCTCACGCACACTCATTTGTTAAATGTCTGCCCTGTCTCCTCCTTCACTGACAACATGTAATCACTGACTTCCATGCAGCAGCTAGCTACACCAGTTCAGAAGGCTCAGTGGAAGGCTGCTGGGGCTGTTTTTGACCCAACCTCCAGCATCTGGGTTGGTCCAAATTCCAATCCATGTCTCCCAAGACATTTCTTCTCTCATTTTGCTAAGTTGACACATGGGTTGGATCATGTGTCAAAAGGAGGGATGTTAGAGTCTATCAATCAGGAGTGGTTCACAAGGGGGTTCACAGTAACAGCTCAAAAACACTGAAGCATGCCTAATTTGCATTATGCAAAATTCTGGTAGACCAGTAAAGGTTACAGGACCCGGAGCACATCCACCTCCCACCAGGCCATTTGAGCACCTAATGCTGGATTTCATTGAGCTTAGCCCATCAGAGGGTAAGAAGCACTGTCTGTTGGTGGTTGACATGTGGTCCAAATGGGTTGAAGCTTTCCCAGTAAAAGCACAGACAGCAAACGTTGTGGCAAAGGCACTACTGAGGGAAATCATTCCTAGATGGGGACTACCAGACAAAATTTCTAGCGACAACGGTTCACATTTTGCTAATGAGGCCATTACGCAGATAGGAGAATACATGCGCATGGACATCAGAAAGCATTGTGCTTATCATCCACAGAGTGGGGGTGGGGTGGAAAGAGAGAACGGCACAATAAAAAACTAACTAGCAAAATGCTGTGCAGACACAGGTCTGTCATGGACACAAGCTCTGCCCATTGTGCTGATGTACATGCGGATGCGGAAAAGAACACGGAGTCAACTCAGCCCATTTGAAATCCTTTTTGGAGCTCCTCCACAGATTGGACTCAATGCTCCAGGATGTCCTCTTCCCTCCACAACTTTGTGTGAGGGTGCTATGTTGTCATAGTGTGTTAACCTGTCATCCACTTTAGCAGCCTTACCTACCCCTGCCACTGGTCCACTTCACCATCTCCAACCCGGCAACTTCGTGCTGGATTTCCGGAGAAAGAGCTGGAAATCCAATCGTTGGCAAGGTCCCTACCAGGTGCTTCACCCAGACAGCGGTCAAGGTCGCCGAGAGAGCTACATGGGTCCACGCCAGCCACTGCAAGGTCGTAGTCACAGGAAAGGAGAAACGGTAGAAGCAGACGACAACAAGTGACGTGTCCGAGTCACCTACGGAAGACGACAACAAGTGACGTGTCTGAGTCACCAACGGAAGACGATAACAAGTGACGTGTCCTAGTCACCAACGGAAGACGACAACAAGTGACGTGTCCAAGTCACCACCAGCACCACACTTGCACTACATACACCAAAACACACTACACACAAGGTGTCACGAGCGAGTGCCAGCTGAACGGTTCCATATGCCTCTGGTTCCTCCTTTGTGTTACCGGTGTGCGGAGTCTGACTGTCCGTGTCACAAAATTGACCGAGGGAATACACACACACACACCCCATGGAGCATTCCCGCCTCGTGATGAGGGCTCGCCTGGAAAGACGACAACGCAACCGTGAGCAATGTGGATACTACTGGAGAGCCTGGACAATCATAGAATGGTTCCTATGCATACTTGCCATGATAATTGTGTTAGAACTAGTCCTATATTTTATATATCCATGGTCAGCACACAGCAGGTCAGCCAAAATCGAGGTATCTAAGAGGTACATGGGGAAAGCAGGGAGAACCACATGGGTAGAGGGGCTAGTCAAGACAGGGATTGGTAACATTACTCTACGGGATGGGGAAGATAGCACAGTGCAGTTAGACCCGTGCGACTCCATGCATTTACATTCCCGACGCCACCAAGAACATCACTGACACCGTGCTGCATCTTAACAACCTGTTAGCCGGCATGAAAGCGGATGACATATCCAACGCTGGTGGCTGGGACTGGTGGTCCTGGCTTACATCGGGCAGGTGGGAAGCATGGCTGGCTAGGATAGTTACACCCCTGGCGATCATTTTCGGCCTATTAATCAGTTGTACCTGTTTGATTATCCCAATACTGAAGAAGTGCGTTTCCAGCATGATATCCTCAGCTTTCGTTCAGTATACTGCTATTCCAGTACACGACAATCCTTTGCGCCACAGTGAAATAGACCAGCTAGAATCAGAAGAGTCTGATTCCGACACTACAATATAATCATGTGAATCAAGTGTACCCTCCTCTCTATGCTTATATTATATTGGAGTCTGTCCTCCACAAAAACTGCCAGTTTTCTATGATATATTTGTGATGTGTTTACTTAAACCAGCGATGGAGTGTATTCATAGATGTGTTATATCAGTCTATCCTGTCATTTGGGTTTTGTATTGATCAAGTATGATCAAAAGGGGAGAATGTAGTGGACATTTTTATTATATCCTTATAAGCTTAAACCAAATGCTTCTCAAATCATTGTAAAACACCTATATCATTTCCTGAGATGTGCTGTTTTCTTCTCATACTCTAATGTGGGTTTTTATTCCCAAGCGCTTCAAGGCTACAGAGCTGATTTGGCACTATGTTGATACTACTCTTGTCTTCACACAAAGTCTCACAATAACTTCCCTATTCTGAGAACCGTTATACTATCTACAGCTCAAGGACAGGTGTCTAATAACAATATGACCGTGTGAAGACAGATTTCTGAGCTTCCCGCCCTTTCCTGTATAAGCTTATATATATAATTAATGGTATTCAAAGAAAAGACACTGTAGGAGATTGAAGTCTAAAATGATGGTCAAAAATGTATCGAGCTTCCCTTCATATTCACGTGATGGAAATTATTAATTTATTTCCGTTTTTAATTTTATTGATTTATAGTAGGCCTAGTATAAATACTTATACACATACAACTTCTGTATATATTGCCTCAGATATGACTTACTGCAGAACAAATATTTCCATAATAAAACATTGCTTATGCAGAATAGTATTCTATATACCTGCCAAGATGCGTTTCATAAGGAACTGCTGCTGCAGGGGGCAGGAAGCTAGAACTCGTGGCTGGATCTGGGAATCCAATTCCCAGAATCCTCGGGAGTGTGACGTCAGCGGCACAACGTGGTTGAACGCGGAAGTAGAAACATTTGTTTACATTGCAGGTAGAGGAAATCGAGTTTGTTCACGGGAATATATCGTGCAATTAAAGGCTTCAAGCGCTGATTTAACTTTGAGAAGGTAGGACAGGATGGCAGGTACTTTGGGAATGCCGGAGTCAGCTTGCTCCTGCCTTTTTTGGTGTTTAAATACCCACCGACCGAGAGACAGTGTGACTCTTAGCTGACAGACAAGAGAGGGGTTGTTACCGGAGCTGGCGTAGAACTTGGGACTTCCTCTGGCCCAAAGGATATTCAAAGTTACTCCAGATGAGGACGGAAGGGAGACCTGAATGTGTGTCGTGCAGGAGCTGTGGCTCGTTCCAGCGGCGTATGAATCATGCTCGGAGCTAGCCTGTGTTTCGGGAATGAGGCATTTCTTACGGCTTCTTGCGTATGATGATTCGGTTCCGGAGTCGGAGATTGCAATAGACATTTGCAAGGACTGCACCGGCAGGCAAGCAGCAGCAACATGAAATACAGCAGCAGGAACATGAACGCAGCAATAGAAAATGAACGCAGCAATAGCAAGTGAACGCAGCAGGCAAGCAGCAGCGACGTAGAGGTAGCTGCAGCAATAGCAGCAGCAAGCAATGCATGGAGAGAGATCTGGCAGGGTAAATAAAGCGGCATATTAAGGAGACTTTGTTTGGTTGGTTACAACAGCCTGCGAGCTAGTTCAGGCAGTCAACTCGAGCACTTATGCTGCATTCATACATAACGCCCCCTTGCCAGTGGCAAGGGGGCGTTATGTATGAATGCAGCATAAGTGCTCGAGTTGACTGCCTGAACTAGCTCGCAGGCTTCGCCCCATTTGTAGTACGCCAACGTAGATTAAACAACATTATTTTGTTAAATAAAAACATTGGGATGTTTTGTAAATGATTACATGTCTCTTATTTAGCACAGAATACGATCCTATCCGTGACATATATATCTTAACAAATATCTGCTATATCAGATACCTCTACTGTGGATCTATCAGCTGTTTATTTCACATGAGTTCCAGTGTGGCAGCTTTTTAATCACTGCTCCCCCTGGTGGATCCATGACTCATTGCAGCTGGTTTCATTATAATTGTATTTACTTATCAAGGGGGCGTATCAAATCATGCGGGGGGTTTTCCTTTCAATGAGGGCCGACCCCGTGCCAATCACGGGCCCACATGGATAGAGGCGTCCAAAATGAGGTGCTACATCTGTAGATATGGTTTACCAAAGTCTTAAGTTCACAAAAGTACACTGTAAAACTGTAAAAAAAAACAAGTTGCGGTAACTTAAAAAAAGGATGCAAACTCGTTGCTTCACTTTAAGTAAGTTAAGTCAACTTAGAATGGTGAGTACGAACAACTTATGTGTTCTAAGTATGCTTTAATTAATTTTGAGAAGTACAACTGACACAAACCTTTTAAGTTATGTAAACTTAAAAGGCATGCTTTGCATTAACCTATTTTCTTTAATTTGTGTGAACTCAATGAACAAATTAAACCCTACTTAAATAAATAAATCACCAGAACTTAACCCTTTTAATTCTACTAACTCATCATTTCTAATGTTTGCTAATTCAATTGAACAAACTAATTCCTGCTAACTAAGATAATGGTACTACAACAAATCTCAAAACACATTGTGTAAACTCCAACAATATCCAAAAATAATGCATTTAAAACACTAATTGATTCAGTTGCAAGACAACATTTATTTTCAAGTGCCAACAAAAAGTCATTCTGAGCCAAACAATAAACAAGGGTAATATTGCCAGATGATTGAATATGATGGTAAATATCCAATTGAAATGTACATTTGCTTTTTATGTATTCAAAACCCTTATCTTAATAAAAAAAGCAGTGCACAACACACCAATTATAAAAATTTAAAATCTATATTGACTGTATAAAACGGGCACTGTTATACTTCAAAAAGTGTAAAGAGTGTTGGGGTCTGAGTGGTTTTAAAACCCACCTCGGCCCCGTGTGTCGTTTGGTGAGCTGCTTAAAATCATAAAAGGAAGGAAATCAGAAAACACCAGGATACCAGTTAAACAATAATCTGTTTTAATTATAAAAGGTTAAAAATACAATGCAATACAATACAAGGAGTACTCCTGCCCTGGTTCGCGTGCTGTTCAGATTCCGGTCTTGACAGCAGGAGAAGAGAGAGCGATCTAAAGACACAACAGACTTATATGCAAAAAGAACGGGGAGGAGGTGTGATTCTCCTCCCATAGAGTCCATTCATTGGTTGATATAAAAACGACGAGCTTCCGTAGTGAATCAGCGCGAGCCAGCCGAGGAAGAGTCTTTTACCCTTTAAGGTAAGACATTGGATGTCCTGCACAAACCTTCCCTCTCTGTGGCCCCCTCTTCCCTTAGTTCAATGTACACACAGTTTCACATAATTTTGGTATAGTTGTTATAGTTAACTAATACAAGCAATATATGTACGTTACTTTAATATCAATAATAACGAGGAAAACATTACCTCTGCTCTCAAGCAGTGAAATAGTAGAATATCAGCATCTATAGAGAATGCACACTCATTTTTCCTTAGTATGTGTCACGCACACTCATTTTCATTTTTTTTTACCATTTAAGGTAAAACAGACACATTGGGTGTCCAGCACGAACTCTACATAAACATATACAGAGAACGCACACTCATTTTAGAGATCTGTGCTTATCTTCAAATAAGGACATTCCCCAGCTCACAAATACAATGGTTTTACTCTTCATATTTCCAACTTCCTTGTTACACAGACTATTATTATTGATACAAAGTAATTAAACACACACATATATTTTAGACATGTATCGATCCAGCTACTTGCCAGAATGTCTCCTCTCCCCACATCTTTAGTCTCCTGTCATGCAAACCTGCTCCTTATTTCACACAGAGTAATTTAAACACATTTAAGCCAACTACTTCACAATGTTGTGGCAATTTAGTACTCACAACCTGAAAGAATAAAACAGAAATAAATCACTAAAAACACAAGCACCAGTATAATTGAGCAGTTATTATACAGCCATGGCTACTGCAACACACACAAATTCTACTCTCTGCTGTCTATAGCATATGTCTATATAAGGATATTTCCTCTCTGTCCCCTCCACTTCTCAATGACAGGGAAGTTTTCACTCCTCATATCTCCAGCTCATATAAACTGCTACTATTAGATACAAAGTAATTAAGTACACACATGAATATATAAAAACACACTTCTTATATATCAGGGGACATTTAAGATTAATATACCAAAAATACGCTGTATCAAACTCTTTGCATACCACTTTACTTCAATTCCTCACAAGAGAGAGAAAAGGAGATCAAAAAGACAGAGTTTAAGAGTTCGGATAAGCACCTTTAAAGAAGGGATGTCAACATTCCAAAAATGTAGTAGTGGTTACCAGAGATGGGGACTCGAGTCTGCGACTCGGACTCGAGTCGCACTTAAGTCGCACACACAGAGACTTCAGACTTGACTTAGACTCGTGACCAAAATACTTCAGACTCGACTTGGACTCATGTGTTGGGACTCGTGAACAATCATTGTGTTTTCTATTTTTGGCGTATTAAAGGTGGGGTAGGTACATTTGAGAGAAACCGGCTCGAGATCACTAGAATTTGAAAATACACAACCGGAGATAATCTGCTAGAGGCTGCTACTTCCTTATAGAGCCCGCCTCCTCCAACACACACGAACGCGCATATGACCAATGAGGGCACGAGATAAGTTTGTGCCCAGATGGAAGGCTGACAGGCAGGTAGGCCATCCAGTTATTTTAGCCGGGCTCATTACGCAGACGTGCGCGCCTCTGTTACTACCTCGTAGTAACACAATAGCGACCGGCGGCACACCTGCGGCTGTACCGCTTGTAATTAGGTTCAACTACAAAAACTTCTAACAAAACGCCGGCGGCACCAACAAAAGGAGCGCACACTGCAAAGTCTGCAATATCAAAATCAAGGATGCTGGCGCAACAACGTCGAATTTCATCAGGCACTTGAAAACTCACCCGGAGAGGTCAGTCACATTAACGCATGGACGGTTAGCAAACATGTTTAGCTCAGCATCAGCTATGTAATGTTAACTTAGCTTGCTACTAGCTTTGTAACTGAATATTTGAAAAGATTAGTGAATTGCTTGTCACATTTGTTTGAGTTGAGTGGCGTTGACATCCAACTCTTGACATGACATAAAAAAGGTCGGTAACGTTAATCATTACCCGCTTTTAAGTACTTTTAACAGTTTCCCTGCGAGTGATTAATAAAGTATTTGTGATACTGATTTCTGATTCTGAAGTGTTTTGCTTATAAGTTGTTTGCATTTAGCTAAAGTGTGATGTTTTTCCTCATATTGCATTGCAATAGCCTGTTTAAAGTGATCATATAACAAACAACTAATCAGTACTGATACTGTATGCTAATAGATATAGGAGTGATAATAACACAGTAAATGCTTTGAATTTCTTAGATATAGCTGTGCAGTATTCTTAACAGACTGGATAGCATCAGACAATAGAAGGCTTATTACAACCAGAAGAGACATGAGACTTTTATTTTTTTAGAGACTTGAGACTTGACTTGATCAAGTCTCACCCCACAAAGACTTGAGACTTGACTTGGACTCGTGACCAAAGACTTGAGACTTGACTTGGACTTGCAAAAAAAGACTTGTGAACATCTCTGGTGATTACCAAACCAAAAACAAAATGTCTCAAAGATATTATGGTTAAAAGCAATATTTAAATACTAATTACTATGTACCAGACATAAATTCCTTTTTCACCATTTGCATGTTTGTAAGACGTTTAAACCAGTCTTAATTTCCTCTTATATCTTTTTAATGTTGCTATGGAAAGAACTTTGCAAATGTTTTGCCCCCAAAAATGTTTACAAGACTTTACTAGAAGACATAATCATACCTAGGTATCTGAATCTCTCTTGACATTCCTGTTGGTAACTTTAAGAATTAAACTGCCAAGCCAGCGAACCTAATGCAGTTCTGACATAATACATTAACCTGTTAAGCCCTGAGCCTGTTTTTCAGGTCTCAGGCTCGAAAATTACATTCCCAGAACAAATGACCATAATATTCCCTTCTAAAAGAGTTAAATTAATAATCTTTTTTCACAAAAGTAATGATAAACCTGTGAGTTGGATGTAGACAAGTCAGAATCAATATAGATGTTTTTTATTTTAAAGAAAATTCAGATTAAACATAGTAAAAAACCATAAATTATAGTGTCCGTCCAAAAAGTATTTTTTACTTATAGTGAAAACTACCCTTGGATGATGGGTTAGTAGACTAAAAAATTTAGGAATCCAAAGTACAACATATAATAAGTACCCTGTATCAAGATTAATGCAAAACAAGTGAAATCTAAACTTTTTAGAGAGATTTAGCAAAAAAACCCACTTCTGGGGTCATTTGGGTGGATTTTCTATATCTCTGGCCCCCCTTTGTCGATTATGCTGATTGACATCTCTTTCTGACCGTTAGAGCCAATAGAATCGAAGGGGGATTTCTCCACACACACACGGTAAAACAAAAAGGTGGGGGCTTCGCGCATGCAGTTTTGCATCAGAGCGAACCTATCTCTAGCTCTGACATCTGGAAACAGAAAAGCAGGTTTATTGCTTATGGATTATCAGAAATCATTTCAAAGGGACACAGACACATTGGATTAACTTCAGCAGCGTTTTTATCGTTTTAATGCCATTGAAGACCACTTTTGACCAGACTACAACACAGGTACGCCATGTTAGCGTTTTTAGCTACCTAGCGCCACATGTTTTGATGTCTGTTTTTGTTTATAAAGTCGCAAGTTCGTATCATTGAGTGATAATGTCTGTTCCCATCGATTTTGTGTCATCTCACGATCAGATCGATGGGTTGGATGTGCAGAATGGATAAATAATAAGGTTTTATGAGTGAGTTTCTGTGCAGTAAATCTGTTAGCATTTTTCGGTCGTTACTAATTCAGAGGCTCAGCGTAATATGTACCGTTTAAGGTAGAGATGTCCCGATCCGAACACGTGATCGGGGATCGGAGCCGATCACGTGATTTTTAAAAGATCGGAATCGGGAGAAAAAGATCGGGGATCGGGAATCCTTAAAAAAATCATTTTATTTAATGTTACAAAACTAAAATGACCATGTTCACGTCTTAAAGTCATCCTGAGGCCCTAGTTTAAAATTACACAACATCATGTATGTGTTGCTTCTTTTGGGCTTGTTTTCATAGACCTGGTTGCTTATTTCTCTCAAATCTGGCAACAGAGTGGGCAGGGCGCAGTGTCTAATAGTAGCAGTAACGAGAGGCTACGTTTAGCTGGTGACTCGGGAGTCGGGACAGAGCAAATATCAGCAGTTTGGAAGTATTATAAAATTGAAAGCGAAGGCAGTGTAACAACCAGATGCAATGTTTGCAAGAAGGAGGTTCCGCGTGGTGGAAAGAACAGAGCTACGTTCAACACAACCAATCTAATACGATTGTTTGTTTTTTCATTTATTTCCCCGTTTTTTTTTCAAATTGAATTTATTGAAATCTCCAATATAAACGTAAGAGCTTGTGCCTCTTCGGGGGGTACTAACACTTAACCACAAATGTTATCGTTTACTTTCTCCGTCTTTATATGTAGATATTACTTTTCTCCGTTAATCTCCGTCACGTTGTTTCCAAAGCAACAACAACTTCCTGTCAACAGCGCTACCTCTCCTTCAAAATAAAAGCATGTCCACAAATAGGAAGCCAAGCCAAATTACAATTAAGCAGTGGCGGCCGGCCCATAGGGGCGCTAGGGGCGCCGCCCCACCTCTTGCCAGATACAAAATAAAAAAAATAAAAAAATATTAAATAAAAAAGAAAATATTTAAAAAAAAAAATATTTAAAAAAAATATATATTTTATATTTTAATTTTTAATGAACAAGGTAAATATCATACAATTAGTATCACAAAAATGTATAATCTACAATACAATCTCGTTTAAAATTGTGTTACGATGTCTAAAGTTACTGCCTGGCCTTGCCCATGGCATTAGTTTATCATTACGGGGCAGAGCCCCCGAGCGAAACAGCAGCAACCAGCAGGTTGCAAAAGTCTCAATAGTAAACTGTGCCACCCAAACATAATTTCAGCCAATCAGCGCCGTCAAATATTTTGGTCACGTGGGCGCTCACGTTGGCGCCCATGTTGCTTACGTGCGTTGACGTGATTTGTTTTTTAGACTCGTGAGTAACCAAGGTGACGCAGTATTTGGATGAGAATGGTGTGCAGGTGGAGTCGCTGGAACCTCGGTCCGCCCAAGAGCTACTCTCCAATCCTTTTGAAAGGAGAAGTTTGGGAGATAAATTGATACTTAAAGACCTTGGACCGGACCAACCCGATTTGTATATATCACAGCAGGCTCGTGAAAAAGACAAAACGTATCAACAAGGCTTCTCACATGGCTAGCTGGATGCAAACAGGTAAATGCTATCTTTTGTTTCACATGCTTGCTCTTCAAACAGCCGGGGACAGATACGATCTGTTCAGAAACTAGAAAAAAGTTAAACAAGTACAAACCACAGACTGTCTGTGTCATGGAGAATACAGTCGCTGCTTTATTTATGTCTATAGGCCGTTGTTGTGAGTGTGTACGGTCGGAGCATATATAGCGTTAGCTTAGCCAAGCTCCATTCAGGGAACAAGCATTCTAAAAGGTTTTTCGCCTGCCGTCTGTCTGCAGACTTGTCAAAGCATTAATTCATGGTTTTTACTAACCGGTATCAGTATGTTGTTACGTCGGCATCATTTAGAAACGTGTATTACAATTTAATCACGGTCAAATATGTTCATGTTGTTGTAGCTCCCGAGCCAGCGCGTCTTGTTTGAATGATGCGAGTAAACACAGCTGACAGCTGCGGTGAAACTCGAGCGACTAGAGCGATGCGATAGGAGCGTTTAGAGCGAAGCGATTATTCGCATCGCGTCCGGTCTGAACGCAGCATTAAAGCGAGCTCCACGCTGCACTGGAAACGCGCCATTACATCACCAGAAGTCCTAATTTAAGGGGTCATTTGTCCCAAAAAAAAATGTTTTACTCACTCTATCAATAGCCCCACCAAAAATATTTTCCACCAGCCGCCACTGCAATTAAGACATATACAACTGCAACGAAAGTAACAAACACAATGCGATATCCTTTTCAATTTCAAAGAACACAAATTGGGTTACATTAACAAATAACTATAAAACAACAATACTGTAGAATAACAACATTAATGCCGTGAATACACCGAAACACACGTGTTGAAGTGGTTTGCTGCTGATTACTATTGAATTGTGTTACTCCAGTAAGATGGAAATATAATACTTTGTTTATTCATGTTATGTTAAGCTGCTGTTGTTCATTGCATTATTACTAGACTAGGCTCTTAAGGCTAGAATTCTGCATTAAGCCACATTTTTATTTAATTGTATTATTTGTGACTGAATGTGAACTTGTGAAGCTAGTCAAGCTACCTCTTTCCAGTAGAGTTATTTTTGTTTTGTTACTGTACTATCTGCACTCAATTTGTTTACATGGTTATTTTGTGGTGGACCACTGATAAGCTTTATTTTGTTTTGATCCAATGCTGCACAACTGAACTGATCCAATGCTGCTGTGAAAAAAAGAAGCTATATCCATGTTGGATAGAATGGATAGTTGGGTACTGTCATTTAAATAAAAAAATAACCTTAAGGGACAACTTGAATGCCTTTTTCCTTTTTTTTCTCTTAATGCATTGCATAAAGATCGGATCGGGAAAAATCGGTATCGGCAGATTGTCAAAATCAAATGATCGGAATCGGATCGGGAGCAAAAAAAGGTGATCGGGACATCCCTAGTTTAAGGTTAACAAGCTGTTTGCCTCCAACTCTGTAGAGAGACAGGGGGAAAACATCATTCGGTTCAGACAACTGTGTGACTGAAAAGGTGGACAAATGGCTTCTACACAGCTCATATGCTCGCAGATGCTCATCATACCAGGAAATCTGCAGACAAAAAATATGTCGGTATTGATTACCACAATTTTAGTTATTTGTCTGAGCCCTGAGCAACATCCAACTGAAATGACCATATCAGCACTGTACTTAATGCCATCTATGCAGACAGATGATGCTACAAGGACTGTGTTCTGCTGGGCATTCCTGTGAAAGTTCTGCAGATTTTCAAGAAATGAAGCCACCATGGCAGACTTTACTTTATTGATTTAAAAAGATGGATTGAAAAAGGAGGTGGAAGCTAAATTAAATGCTATCATGTGTTGGTGTCTGAGAGATAAAGTGAGGGCTACATTCTTGAAATTGTGAGAATGCCGCACAACTTTCCTGAAAAACTTGTGTTTTCCTTCAAAACGCATTGTCCATACGTCACATAATGGACCAAACGTTTGAATCGATTGAGGGTAGTGCTCAATGTAGTGGTGGCACATAGTTTGATCTGGGAAAACGTTCTGATACAAATCTCGATGTTCTGAGATTTTGCATTGAAGAAAGTGCAATTACTCCTCTGTGAAGCTTGAGGACACTGACAATTCCACCACATCTTTTAGGTTCATTAAAACCTCCCATGTTTCATCCTCCTGAGGAATGTGATGACCAATCAGTAGTGGCAGAAGTCGGAGTATTATCCAATTTTCATGACCATTTCCTCCAATTGTTCCCTTTGAGGAAAAGGTCTTTGTGATGAGCTGGGGTTGGTTTGTTCTGTCTGAAAATGTATACGGAAACTTCTTAATGGCCCCATTCAGGAATTCAAGGGAGAATTATCCCTTTGATATCAGTGCCTTCAAACACAAGGCCAATTCAGTTGGAACAAGATGATCTTCATCCAGAAGATCATGCAAAAAGGTCTGGTGGGAAACCATCGACAACATGAAAATGTTCCAAGCTTTCACTAAGTGGACAGCTTCCTTTGACCAGTGGCGAGCCGTCAGGGCCCTCTAGGCCCTCTGTGAGGGCCTAAGATATTCTAAGAAATAATATTTGAAAACATTAAAAAAAAAACATTTTTTTAAAAATATTTTTTTATATTTGTTTTTGTTGTTATATTTTTCATTAGATTTACCAAAATAACTTGATTTAATTGTATGTAAAATACTATTTCCAAATAAATAAATCCTTCGAATCTGCCTGTTCAGTTTCTGTTGGAATGTGAAGGGTTAAATGCCGACTCTGCGAGTTACTGTGAAGACGGGAGAGCTTGTTGGTCCCTCTCTACATTCACAGAGGGCCAGCTATAGTAACTCAATGAGAGAGTAATGTCAAATGACAGTACAATTGACCAATCATATCTTCCCTCTAAATGGGCGGGCTTTCTTTTTGCGGACGTTATGACAAGTTCCGCCCGCTGTGAGGTCTATGCAAGTGGTGCATTGACGCGTCCTAAAACCCGGAAGTGAGCCGCGCTCGGATTTCCTCGACAGAAAGCAGTGGAATTTCTCCATAGGATTTTGGAAAATAGCTCGAAATAAGGTCTGTGGAAAACGATCCTGTTAGATAAATGCACGTTTTGTTCAGACGGATAATATCCACATGTCTACCCTACTTTTATTATTTTCGAATCATAAATCTAAACGATAGATTTATGATCGATAGATTTATGATTAGCATAAATTCGTTCATGATGGCTTACTTCAGTGATAGTGATGACATCGTTGCGAAATTATTAACCGAGTCATTTTCAAGATTGAGTTACAATGATAAACTGGAGTGGCAAAGGATCAGCTGAATGACCCGCAAGTGCTTCATCCAAAAGGACAGGAGGATGGACTTTGTGTTTCAGTGATTTATCATCAAAGGTAGGCCTAAGTCATTTTCAATGTGGGCCGCCGTGCCGACTTAATTCATTTGTAATTGTTACTTGGCTGTGGGTGCCCTGTCATGATAGGTGTTTATATAAATGGTGTTGTTCTGTGTGGTAGAGGGTCGCTGTCATTGATGCGTTTTGCACCCCGGGCCAGTGTTTTGATATTCCGCTGAAGTCGACGTTGAGACGTAATATCTCTTCCTTTTTTTCGAGGGAAGGGGGGTCAGAGGGCCTAGGTATAAAAGTCAGGGCTCGCCACTGCTTTTGACACCATATTGTTGAGCCATTGTAGAATCATGCAACACATAGTGCACCTGTCTGTCATGATTTTATTTTGTTCTTAGTTGGAATGAGCCTGTCCGAATTTCTTTGTGTTGTATTTCCTCCCGCGTTGCCATACATAATCGACACATCTGGCTAACTCTGAAGCTTTCAAAGAAGCCTCCTAAAGAATGGGCAGCTAAATTGTCAGCAGCAACAAATAATACAGTGCCTTTTATGCTTGCTCCTAGCTGCTCGACATATACACCATGTTGCTCAAGAGACACAATGTCCTGGATGAGAGGGTGGAGAATTTCAGCATAGCCATGGCCTTTGATGTTGTCAACCTTGCAAAGAATAGCAAGCTGAATGGAATGAAGAGAAGAGCGATAATTAGGGTGCAGATTGCCAAGCTTGTGTTTCTTTCTCAAGGTTCCCAAGGGGTTAGCTACCTCAAAATCATCTATGTACAAAAACAGAGCAATCCTGAACTCTTCCTCTGTCAAGAAAGAATTGCCTTTAAAGTGGGAACTTTAAAATATCCCTGTGAACATTTGTTTTCAGGTGACCTGGCCTTATCCAAAATGTCTCCATTGCCCCTGCGAGATGGAGTTCATGACTTTATGAGCTGTTCATGAGCACTCATGAAACATTCATGAACAACTCATTATATGTTCCCTTGTCATGTTCATGAACCAAAATTCTTAAAATGATCATGAACCATTTCAAAAGAGCAGTTCATGAAATGTTTATGAACATTGTTCATTCATATAAAGTTCCTGTTTTGCTCATGACAGACTTTTATGAGCAATTTATGAACTTTTCATGATCCAGCCAATCACAACATTATAATTAAAACCCCAAAAAGTGTGCATGAGTATTTCATGAACTTTTCATGACTATGAGCATTTCATGAATTTTGGATGATTGTGGCAAGTTCAGAATATTTTGGAATATTCATGAGCATTTTATGAACTTTTGATGATCAGTGTGATGTTTTTAAAGACCTCTTGAATATTCATCTACTATTTGAACATTTCTTTCTTTTTTAAAACTTTTAATCTTAAAACAAAACAATAGTGAATTTGAAACTGAACATTATCTGTATTTATTTTGGTGACATTCATATAATTTTATGGTTTATCTGTACTGTTTGAGAAGCAGTACGAGTAAGTAGCGCCAAGGTGGAACCTTTGGCAGGTGAGCGGTGACATCTGGGTTACCTTAGGGGGGGACACTTCCGCTCCCTCCTCAGAAGCAATCCAGACGATCAACCGGATCCTGTGTATAATTATTGCTGCTCCACTTTTCTGTTTTCTACAGGTCAGTACATAATGAAAATGATCGATGTTAACTTGTGTGAATTAGATATGATGTTGGAGATGTTTAGGAGAGTGTGTCAGAAGGTTTTGAGCATGTTTGACATAGTAACGGTATTTTAAAAATACTAAACTGTCGGCAACAATAGATGCCATTTTCGCGGGCTTCAGCCGCACCTGGGTAAATGTGACCTGAGCGAAGGCTCGCAGGCAGGTTAGCTGCTGCGCACGGGTAATATGTTTTGTTTACCTGAGTGCAGTCTTGCAGGCACATTGCCTTGTTTTTTGTTTATTAACATTGACAGTGTATTTTTGTGATCTCCATAATATGTTATATTTGGTAAAGATAGATATATTGATAGAAAGTATTATTTGATAGCGTTATATGTTTATAGATAACAACCTGTCCTTCACTGCAAACATAGCTGCTACAACCCGCTGCTGCAGATACACGCTTTATGACATCAGGAGGATGCGTCCCCAGCTGACCCAGAAAGCGACGCAGGTTCTGGTCCAGGCTCTCATCATCTCACGCCTAAACTACTGCAACTCCCTCCTGGCTGGTCTACCTGCATGTGCCATCCGACCTGCAGCTCATCCAGAATGCAGCGGCTCGTCTGGTCTTCAACCTTCCTAAATTCTCCCACACCACGCAGCTCCTCCGCTCCCTCCACTGGCTTCCGGTAACTGCTAGAATCCACTTCAAGACAATGGTACTTGCGTACCATGCTGCGAATGGATCTGGCCCTTCCTACATCCAGGACATGGTTAATCGTACACCCCAGCACGTGCACTCCGCTCTGCATCAACCAAACGGCTCGCTGCACCCTCGCTGCGAGGGGGACCCAAGTTCCCATCAGCAAAAACACGTGGGTTTGCTATCCTGGCTCCAAAATGGGGAATGAGCTCCCCATTGACATCAGGACAGCAGATAGCTTACACACATTCCGGCGCAGACTGAAAACTCATCTCTTTCGACTCCACTTCGAGAATAGAATAGAACTATTAACAAAGCACTTATGGACTGGCTTACCTAAAGCCAGTTGAGTAGCACTTGAAATGTTTGTGCTCTATGAAGCCTGATGTACTTATATGATTCTGTTTTCTTCAAGTTTGTATTTTGTTGGTCGAACGCACTTATTGTAAGTCGCTTTGGATAAAAGCGTCAGCTAAATGCAATGTAATGTAATAATTTATATTGACTGTGTTGAATTTCTCCTTGAGATACAGTAATTGACTGTGACAGACAGATAACTTAAATGGAGAAATGTGATGTTTGTAAAGTTCAGCTATTTGAATGTAACTGTGTACTTCCATGTATTCCAGACGATCAACCGGATCCTGTGTATAATTATTGCTGCTGCACTTTTCTGTTTTCTACAGAAATCATTTATTGTTGCTGTGGTACCCAAGCCTTTGGGACCCGTAACAAAAAATGTTGTGCAGCTGAGTGTCAAGAACTGCTTCAAATAGTGATAGGATTAATTGTAGCGCTCCACCTGTATACATGTATGTTTGTTTGTTAATTTGAGTAAAGTTCCATTGTGATTGACATAATTGTTGTTGTCTATGGTTGCCAATTGACCCACAGTCAGTGGTTCATGAACAGTTCATGTACATGAACAGTTCATGAACAGTTCATAGCCAGCCATTGAATTATATTCAGTGACTGGGTATGAACTGTTCATGAACGGTTCATGAAGTTGTTATGAACAGTTCTTGATATGTTCATGAACAATTCTTGAAATGTTCTTGGTTGAATATCCCTACACACTCACTGAAAACTCCATTTCATGAATTGTTCATGAACCTGCCTAAAACCATATTCCATGAATTGTTCATGAACCATTCCAGCACAGGAGTTTCATGAGTAGTTCATGAACTGCCCTAGTGCCATTTAATGTTCATGTCACTTTCATGAACAGTTCATCAACTTTGTTATGAGCTGTTTATGAGCTGTTTAAGAGCTGTTCATGAATATGGTTCACTAATATTTCATGAACTTTTCATGACAAGTTCATGAACAGTTCACTATCATCTCACTGGGGTGCTTAGCAACTGACTGCTTGTCGTTTTTTAGGAGAAATTCAAAAGGCATTACCACAGAGAATTCTCTTGTAATGTATGATGTTCGTCTTTTAGCAGTTGACAATGATCCCCCAGCAGAAGTGAATTTCAGGAAAACATTATTCTCAGTGAGTACTCCTATCTCGCTCACTAAAGAGTTATCAACTTCTTCACAATGTTGATTTAGTATTTTTCCAATTGAGGAATGTAACAAGGGCTTCGACAGCAAATACATGTGGTTGACCTGCTCTATAACCTCTTGCATTGCACTTTCAGAGATGTGAAGAATTGATGACATCTTCAGAAAAAAGCAGCAACATTATGTTCCAACTGACTCTCCAAATCTTCCACATCTTCATCGAAATCAACATCATCAGCTTCAGGGACACTATCCTCAGCTTCAGGGACACTATCCTCAGGTGGATCATTCAGATTAGGGGGAAGATCTTCAAGTATATTCTTGACCTATGCCGACCTATCCTGAATCTGATGTTCTTTGCTTTTGTGTGAATTAAAGGTGGAATAAACATTGCTCTGAAAGTTACAGCCTTGATATGGACAAGTCACCTTTTGCTTCAACTTCAAATGTCTTCGCAAATGTGTGAAAAAGTCTGCTTGACTGCAAGGCTCTATAAAGTCACATAGCTGACAGTGGAACGCTGTTTCACTCACTTTCTCGATATCCTTAACACTAGAACTGCGAGAGGTTTTTGTATACCTAGAATGCATTGATTTTCAAGGTAAAATGTTGTTTTATTGAACAGTGAGTTTTGATCGGACAGGGATGAAACATATACCAATAGAATCTGTGGACTCTCAGCTTTTCATATGATATTGGGCTCAACATTATAAATGGCCCTCTGACCCGGAAGCACTATTTAGACACCCCGGCCAGCATAACGTACTTTCAACTTGCCCGCTTGGGCCACTAAAAATATTACTTTAAAAAAAATAAAATTGGCCTGTGGTATTAGTATTTTGACAAGCAATTTAGTTAAATTGTTTAGTTTATTAACGCTATAACATAGCGTTTCGTGAGGCGGTTGTCGTTGTTGGGTGAAAAGCAAACAGCTGTTTGCTGCGGAGCGCAGCGCGCTCCTTCACTACAGACTGTCGCTATCAATATATCTATCTATCTCTCTCTCTCAATCTATAAGGAACCGCAGTAGCCAAAAAGCGTTGCTATAGCAACACGTCATGTTTACACGCAAAATCAATAGCGCGAAAAGGGGTGGGGTCAATATGACCTGCTTGCGGAAATAGGTATAAATGGCAATTTTTTGGACGATTTCTTCAATCTGACTTCATATTGACCATTTTTAACAACAGAGGTTGCTACATAACACACATTCAGGAAAAGTCACGGACTGGGAGACTTTAATATTTTATTGAAAAAAGTTACATACAATTAAAAAACAGCTGTGGGTCAAATTGACCCGATGGCGGTTCTAGTGTTAAGAGCGTGCCATGTTGATAAGTGAACCTTGAGTGCATTAAAATATTTAAACGTGCAAATGCATTCCTTATGGCGGCATGGGAGTGGTGATGCTTAAGTAAAAAGCCTCTTTTTTCAGAGCAAAATGACCAGAACTTACAGGTCCACTGCATCGGAGGTTTTCAATTTGCTTGGCAAATCTGAAAATCAAGAACGACAAACCAACACAAATAATCAAACATCACGTATACAACAATTTCGAAACTACAGTGTTTTATTTACCTGATTCAGAATATGAAATAAGTGAAAGTGAGAAGAGGACTAAATTGCATCCATGCTATTGTTGTGATCAAATTCTAGTGATGTTAAGATAAAGCTCTTACGCCGCTACCCATAGAAAAAATACAAACGATCAGAGAGGAATTGTGTAGTGTGTAAAAATACCTTTTACTGCTGTGATTGTGGAGTTGCCACCATCTGTTAAAGCCTGAATGGGGAAGAATAAAACAATTTAAAGCAGCTATTTCTAACAAAAACATAGACATTTAATCGATTATAGCAAAGATTTTTTAAATATGGCATAGCCTTTAAATCACAAAGACCTGGATATTACAACCATCAAATACATATTATTCAACTGAGTATGCCAGCCAACATCTTCACTATTATAACATATTATGATTACATTGAATGTAAACACTATACTCTCTTTAAATGTAGACTAATATCAGAACAGTGATTTAATTGTGTCCAGAGCATTTCACAAAAAATATACCAAACAGTTAACTTTTATGCTATGCTAATTTAAATCAAGTTTCACCAAATGCACTTTAACCTGAAACTCACTCATAATACCCTTATTACTTATCGTAGCTGCACATCCAACCTTGATTAGCATCGTGAGAAGACACAGAATCGATCGGTACCTACATTTTCACTCCATGATAAGAACTTGTGAAGATATTAACAAGAACAGACATCAAAATATGTGGCGCTGGGTAGCTAAAAACGGCAAAATGGCTTACCTTTGTCGTTGTCTGGTCAAAAATGGTCTTTAATGGCATTAAAACGATAAAAACACTGCTGAGGGTAAATCCATAGCTTAATCCAATGTGTCTGTGTCCCTTTGAAATTATTTCTGATGATCTGTCAGGATTTGAGTTTTGTGTGTTAAGTTTTGGTTTTATTTTGATATTCTGTGATATTCTGTTCCCTGTCGCATGTTTTCCTCCTTGTGTCTTGTCTGATCCTTCTTCCTGTGTTTGCCTTCCTGTCGTTAGTTTCCCTGGTGTGTCTGATTGTCTCATTGTGATCACCTGTTGCCCTTGTGTTTCTCCCTCCTTTACCCAGCTGTTTATTGTCCCGTGATTACCCCTCTCTGTATTTAGTCTTGTCTTTCCCTGTGTTCCCCTGTCGGTTCATTGTTTGTCTTTCCCTTCACGTCACGCTCCATGTTTTACTCTGAAGTTTTTTGATCTGGATTTCTTTACTCATGCTCCCCTGGTTTTGTAATGTTCAGTTTGTTTCTTGTTTTCTTTTTGTCATCGACTTTTGTAAATAAAGCTAGCTTTTTGTTATCCCTTAAAACCCGCTTATCCTTTTTATTTTTGTATTTGGGTCCTACCTTTTCCACAATTTCCAGAATCCTAACAGAATGAACCGACCAGCTTTGGACTCAGCAGATTTTTTTATTCTACAGTCTTGGGTACTCTCTGGAGTACATTTTTTATAGCATTTCTAGCTTCATCTAGACGGGGTAGAGTGGCTGCTTTGAAGGAGGCCAGGATTTCAGCCCGTGCCCCAGCAGCAATGGTTCCAGCCCCAGTTCTGGCCCCAGCAGCCATGGTTCCAGCCCCAGTTCTGGCCCCTGCAGCTATGGGTCCGGCCCCAGCTGCCATGGTTCCGGCCCTTGTTTCGGCCCCTAATGCCATGTTTCTGGCTCCAGTACTGGCTCCCCGGCCGACGCCAGGCCCCCGTGTCATGTCAGTGGTTCGGCCCACTCCAGCCCCTCGTGTCCTGTCGACGTACCGGCCGACTCCAGCACCTCGTCTCCTGTTGGCTCTCCGGCCGACGCCAGCTCCCTGTGTCCTGTCGGCGTACCGACCTACTCAAGTCCTCTCTCACGTCCCTTCTCGAGTCCCTTCTCGAGTCCCCTCTCGAGTCTCTTCTCGAATCCCCTCTCAAGTCACCTCTCGAGTCCCCTTTCAAGTCACTTCTCAAGTCACCTCTCGAGTTCCCTCTCGAGTCCCCTCTCGAGTCCCCTCTCAAGTTCCTTCTCAAGTCCCTACTCAAGTCCCTACTCAAGTCCCTACTCAAGTCCCTTCTCAATGTCCTGCCCACTACTGTTCTGCCGGGGGTCCTGCCAACCCCATGTCCTGTGCTGTTGGGGGTCCAGCCAACACCTGTTTTGTCGGGGGTCATGCCAACTCCATGTCCTGTCCCGTTGGGGGTCCCGCCGACTACTGTTCTGCCGGGGGTCCTGCCAACCCTATGTCCTGTGCCGTTGGAGGTCCAGCCGACACCTGTTTCATCGGGGGTCCTGCCAACTCCATATCCTGTGTCGTTGGGGGTTCCGCTGATGGTCCTACCAACTCCACGTCCAGTGTCGTTGGGGGTTCCGCAGAGGGTCCTGCCAACTCCATGTCCAGTGTCGCTGAGGGTCCTGCCAACTCCATGTCCTGCTTCGTTGGTGGTTCCACCGGATTTCCTGCCAACACCAGATCCGTCACCGCCTTCGTGCCCGCCCTCCGGAGCTGTCCCGTCGCCGCCTTCTTGCCCGACATTGTCCCCGGCCTCCTGAGTTGCCCAGCCGTGGTCTTCGCCCTCGAGCCCGGCCCCCTGACTCTTCCAGCCGCTGCCTTCGCCCTCATGTGAGACCCCCACCATGAATTCTGCCTTGCCCCCGGGCCGTCCGCCCGAGACCCCCACCATGAACTCTGCCTTGAACAGCCCTTTTAAGAGTTTTTAACCCTCTGGAGTCTAAGGGTATTTTCTCGAATTTTTGATGTTTTCTTAAAATCCCCTTTTAAATGTATTTCTTCTAACATGGCACCCCATGTGTTAAATATCAAAATGTTCAGGACAATCTCTGGTATTGCTGTATATGCAAATTACTCACCTTAGAGCACTGTTTGATGAGATAAGTAGCTCAAAAGCTTAAAATGTTACATCCGATTTTCGGAAAATCTTCAAAACTCTTGTGAAAACACAAATGTACTCATGTGATCGAATTGTTTTGGTGTTTTAGATTTGGTTACCAAAGTCTTAGGATCACAAAAGCAGTGAAATATTTGAATTACACTGTATATAAATGTGTAATTCATGTATAAAATGAAAAATGTTTGTGTACAAATACAAATTGAGCATTCAACCTTTTTTTTCAACCAACAATTTATTATAAATATGTTTTTTTCAACCAACTATTTATATAAATATAAGAAACTGGAAAATCTCACTATTTACAAAATTGAACATCAGAACGTTCAACCAACTATTCATTATAAATGTCAAAACAGTGTCAAGGTCTTTGTCTGTCTTCCAAGACAGTGGGTCTGGCTGCTGTGTAGGTGGGGGTGATGGTGCATGGGCTGCTGTGTAGGTGGGGTGTACAAGTGCTATACGAGACCTCCACGAGACCTCCTTGCTGGCTGGGTTGAAGGTGATGGCTGTGGAGGAGCCTTTGTGCTGAGGTGTATCTTGACCTGGTGGCAGCCGCAGATGGAGGTGTAGGCTGCTGTAGTGATGCTGGTCTGCTGGTCCTTGGTGGTGATGGCTCTGGTGAAGGCCTTTGAGCAACAGTAGATCTTGACCTGGGGGCCGGCACAGATGGATGTTATGGCTGCTGGATAAACGCCGCCTGTGGGCCACTAGGCCCAGACAGCTGTGAAACATCTCTGTAAAACAAATGTAGGACAATAATTACAACTGATTTCATTGAAATACAGTTCAAGTAAAATGTTGCTCTAGCACAAATAACAATGCACACATAAAAAGAAAGTTTGGGAGGTTGCAGAAGGAGTCTCTCTCGATCACACACACACACACACACACACACACACACACACACACACACACACACACACACACAAACACACACACACACACACACACACACACACACACACACACACACACACTTCCAGTTACTTTACTTCAGTATAAAATCACAGACACACATATACATAGGCTACATCTGATTACAAAGTCTCATCTGTACAGGACGGTAAAATAATAACAGGCACATATAAATAAATCTATGACAAAGTCTCATCTGTACAGAACAGTATGATAAAATAATCGATGGCCAAAACATGTCACTGTAAATGTCTCCATTGTGGGACGAATAAATGATTAATGTAATCATCTACACATGTAATCTCACTTTTACACACCAAAATAACGTTAACACAGAGTAAACGTTTGCTAATGGAGTCTATTTTCTCGAGTCCCCTTTCAAGTCACTTCTCAAGTCACCTCTCGAGTTCCCTCTCGAGTCCCCTCTCGAGTCCCCTCTCAAGTTCCTTCTCAAGTCCCTACTCAAGTCCCTACTCAAGTCCCTACTCAAGTCCCTTCTCAATGTCCTGCCCACTACTGTTCTGCCGGGGGTCCTGCCAACCCCATGACCTGTTTCGTTGGGGGTCCCACCAATTACTGTTCTGCCGGGGGTCCTGCCAACCCTATGTCCTGTGCTGTTGGGGGTCCAGCCGACACCTGTTTTGTCGGGGGTCCTGCCAACTCCATGTCCTGTCCCGTTGGGGGTCCCGCCGACTACTGTTCTGCCGGGGGTCCTGCCAACCCTATGTCCTGTGCCGTTGGAGGTCCAGCCGACACCTGTTTCATCAGGGGTCCTGCCAACTCCATATCCTGTGTCGTTGGGGGTTCCGCTGATGGTCAATGTTTGAAAATGAATTCTTCATATGATAAATGAGAGGTAACATTTTGTTTATGGTATTATTTCCACATATTTCTCTCCATTCTTCCTTCTGCCAACGGTATCGCAGTTTCTCGTCTCTCCCGTTTTTGTGCTTAGTGCGTACGCATGGGTTAGAGTTTTTGAGCGTATATCCCTTTATAAATGAGGCCCCAGGAAGACAATGCAGGCTCCCTTCTCCCTCCCTCCCTTCTGCATGAACTGTGTGACACCATTAATGTTCTTATCACACTTTTTTTCTGTCTTGAATTATGAGTCTGCTTCATTATCTGACAGTAAGGGTAAGGAAATAACATCAAACAACTAAATGTCACATATATGCACAAGAAATCAACGTTTCATTTAAAAAACAAGGAAATGCAAGAACAATTAAGGCGAGACACGGCAGGCAAAAACATCGTTTTTCAAGTACTGGTCAATTTTGAGATGTTGTGCTATTTTGATTATATAACATGTTTTCTTTCAGGCTTTTTGAAGTAAAACATACAAAATACACATTTAAGTGTTTATTTTAGTCTGTCTATTTGCATCTGTAGATTTCTCCTAAATTCACCAACAATTAGCATTCTAACGTAACATAAAGTACCGCGACTGCTGTGTGCACCATGTCAACAGAGATATTGTTGGAAAGCTGTGTCTCTCCTGCACAATCTCATCAGATCCAAATATGGTCATTTCCTTTGTATCAGCAACCAATCGTGAAAGCACAAAGGTGTTATGGTTTAGGTGTTTTGCTTTCTCCTCCTCCCCTCTGTCTTCTCTCTCTCTCTCTCTCCTGTGCAGTGTGGTGATCGTTAGAAGGCTCAGCTGGTTCACAATGAGGAGCACCTGTACTCATCTAATCAACTCCTCCATAAAACCCTGGTCATGTTCACACTCCAGTGCCAGATAAATCCGTCTCACTCGGTAGAGCTGAACGTCGTAGTATCCTATAGCTTAGTGTGATTTTCTCTTGCTGTTTTTGTTGAAGAGTAACCTTGTTTTTCCTCTGTTTTTCCAGTGTCTGCTCGAGCCAGCCTGAGTCCTGCCGCCACCACCGGCGTGAACTAGATCCACCTTCATTTTGTGGATTGTTTTTTAGTTGCTCCTTTTTTTCCTTTATTACACTTTGTTAAAAGACTGAATCCATCTGGTCTCTGCCATTGTAGGTCCTGAACTTTTGACCCAGCCTTAACAGAATTATCTGGCCATAAAAACATGGACCCGGCAGAGACTGATTTTTTTGTAGGCAGGCCCTGTTCTCACAGGGGGTGCTCGTGGGTCAGCACGAGTCCGTCCTGAGAAGCTTGAATGAAGAACTTGACCAACTCACGACGGGTACGATTCAGCTGAGCGGCCACATGGCGACCCGGCTTACCCAAGATCCTATTCCATTGCTGCTCATCCAGCAACACTGAGTCCAGGGCTCCGGGAGCCACATATTCCCATCCCCGCTAGATATTCAGGTAATCCAGGGACATGCAGGCAATTCCTTCATCAGTGCTCATTAGTTTTCAGTCAGCAGCCAGTTACATATGCCTCTGATCAGTCTAGAGTAGCTTTTGTTATGAGCCTTCTTTCTGAGAGAGCCTCCGCTTGGTCGCATGCAGTTTCTTCTTACAAGCCTTACCTGTGTTCATATTATAATGCTTTCTCTGGAGAGCTGCGTAAGGTTTTTGACCACCCTGTTAGGGGTAAGGAGGCAGGCAGCCAGCTTCTCTCTCTCCGTCAGGGAAGAGACTCAGTTTCCCAATATGCCCTTGATTTCCGTATTTTAGCTGCAGAGTGTACTTGGGACCAAGCGGCTTTACATAGTGTGTTTTTAAGAGGGTTGGCGGACGAAATCAAGGACGAATTAGCCGCTAGGGACGAGACTTCCGACTTAGAGGAGTTAATTAGTCTGGCTATTCGTCTAGATAACCGGTTGAGGGAGAGACGTAGGGAGAGGTCAGTCAGGCAGAGAGCCTTCTTCCCTCCCCCCTTTCCTGTGTGTCACCAGCTGTTCCTCGCCCACCTCCGGAGCCCGCCAGTGTTCGTTTGCCGTTCTCGCCAGCATCTCAACCCACGCCTCACCAGGAGGAGCCCATGCAGATCGGTCGGATGAAGTTGACTGAAGCAGAGCGCCAACGCAGGTTCCGTCTGAGGTTGTGCAACTACTGCTGATAAGCGGGTCATTACATGCCCCGAGATGGTGTCCCGAGATGCCAAAAGATGCCAAAAGAGCGGGCTCATCAGCCACAAGGGGAACGCTGGTGAGCCATTCTTCCATTTCCTCATCCCCTCGTCGTCGTATTCAAATCCCAGGTATGTTACAGGACACATATCCCCTCCAGATCCTCATTGATTCTGGTGCTGATGACAATTTCATTGACTCTGGCATCATCTCTAAGTTGTCCATTCCTACCGTTGAACTGGCTAATTCCAAAGAAGTGTTAGCATTAGATGGCAGACTATTAGCTGAGGTCACACACCGCACAGCTCCCATTACGCTGACCATATCCGGAAATCATCAAGAGACTGTAGAACTTTTTGTTATCTCCTCTCCGCTGTCACCTGTTGTTCTCGGTTTACCCTGGCTAAAGGTTCATAATCCCCAGATAGATTGGGCAACTGTTTCCATTACTGGTTGGAGTAATCACTGCCACTCACATTGGATCAGCTTAAACTGCATTTTCTTCCCCAAGTCCAGCTGAGGAGGTCGATATCTCATCTATTCCTAGCGAGTACCATGACCTTAAACTTGTGTTTAGCAAGGATCGTGCCCTCTCTCTGCCACCACATAGGCCCTATGACTGCGCTATTGAGCTGCTCCCTGGTGCTCCCTTACCCACAAAAAAACTGTACAACCTCTCCAGGCCGGAGAAAGAGGCCATGGAGAAGTATATTGGGGAATCCTTGTCCACTGGCATCATTCGTCCTTCTTCCTCACCTGTGGGAGCGGGTTTTTTCTTTGTGGACAAAAATGACAAGTCCCTGCGCCCTTGTATTGACTTCAAAGGTCTAAATGACATTACCGTCAAAAACAAGTATTCTCTCCCGCTCATTGACTCTGCTTGCGCCCCATTGCATGACGCTGTTGTCTTTGCTAAACTTGACCTTAGAAATGCATACTACTTAGTTCGCATCAGAGAGGGTGACGAGTGGAAAACAGCATTTAATACTCACCTGGGCCATTTTGAGTATTTAGTCATGCCTTTCTGGTTAACAAACGCTCCGGCTGTCTTCCAGGCCCTTATAAATGATGTTTTGAGGGACATGCTAAACCACTTTGTCTTTGTTTATCTAGATGATATCCTGATTTTTTTCAAAGTCTTTAGATGATCATGTTTTTCATGTCAAATGTGTGCTACAGAGAATGTGAATTTCATGTGTCATCTGTTCAATTCCTGGGTTTCATCGTTGAAAAGGGGCAGTTAAAACCTGACCCAGCTAAAGTGAAAGCAGTTCGGGACTGGCCGGTTCCATCAACCAGGAAGCAGCTGCAGAGGTTCCTCGGGTTTGCAAATTTCTCTAGACGTTTCATTAAGAACTACAGTCATATTGCTGCTCCTCTAACCCAGTTAACCTCTATCAAGCTGCCTTTTGCCTGGTCCCCTGCGGTCGAGTCCTCTCTTGGGAAACTAAAAGCTTTGTTTTCCAGCGCTCCTGTCCTCATTCACCCAGATCCAGAACTCCAATTTGTGGTGGAGGTTGATGCCTCGGATCTAGGTGTCGGGGCAATCCTTTCCCAGCGCTCGTCCCAGGATCATAGACTCCACCCCTGCGCCTACTTCTCTCGATGCCTCACACCTGCAGATAGGAACTATGATGTGGGGAATCGGGAACTTCTAGCTGTTGTGCTAGCCCTGCAGGAGTGGCGACACTGGTTGGAGGGTTCTGTATATCCGTTTATCATTTGGACCGATCACAAGAACCTGTCCTATTTACGTTCTGCTCACAGGTTGAACTCCCGTCAGGCTCGGTGGAAACTGTTCCTTGGAAGGTTCAATTTCACTCTGACTTACCGCCCTGGATTAAAGAACACCAAGCCAGATGCTCTCTCCCGCCAGTTTTCACCCCCTGTTGAAGAGAGCTCTGTTGAGACCATCATCCCTACCTCCTGTGTGGTTGGAGCGGCCAGGTGGGAGATCGAGCAGACCGTTCAGGAGGCTATCCAGGAACATCCTGCCCCAGCGGCCTGTCCTCCCGATCGGCTGTTCGTATCTTCCTCCATGAGATCTCCAGTGCTCCAGTGGGGGCACTCTTCTAAAGTTGCCTGTCACCCAGGTTTTCACAGAACTTTGACCCTAATCCAGCAGAAGTTTTGGTGGCCGACCATGTCTGCTGACACCAGGGCTTTTGTCTCTGCCTGCTCTGTCTGTGCCCGCAGTAAATCCTCTCACCGTGCTCCAGCTGGCCTCCTACACCCTTTACCCATACTTAACCGCCCTTGGTCGCACATTGCTGTGGATTTCGTTACAGGACTTCCTCCGTCAAAAGGTAATACAACCATCCTCACCATTGTTGATCGTTTCTCCAAGTGTGTCCATTATGTCCCCCTGCCCAAGCTGCCCTCTGCTCTGGAGACGGCAGACCTCCTAGTGTCCCATGTTTTTAGGCTTCACGGCATTCCCCAGGACATTGTCTCAGATCGGGGTCCCCAGTTTGCTTCCCGGGTTTGGAAGGCATTCTGTCAGGCACTGGGGGCCACTGCAAGTCTCTCCTCGGGTTACCATCCACAGACTAACGGCCAGGCAGAGCGGGCCAACCAGAACCTGGAGGCAGCCTTACGTTGTGTCGCTGCCCGTCTCCCCGCCTCCTGGTCTTTGTACTTGGCATGGGTGGAATACGCCCATAACTCCCTGGTCAGTTCCGCCACAAGTATTTCCCCTTTTATGGTCTCTTACGGCTTCAAGCCCCCATTGTCTACCTTGGCCTCTCTGGTACAGCCCTCTCCTGGTTCCATTCCTACCTCTCCAACAGGTAACAGTTTTTGACCATCGGAAAATCCAGCTCTCCCCCAGCCCCTGTCAACCAAGGTGTGCCGCAAGGTTCGGTGCTCGGCCCCCTTCTATTCAACATCTACATGCTCCCCCTCAGTGAAATCATCCGCCGACATGGTCTCAACTTCCACTCCTATGCCGACGACACCCAACTCTACATCAGTACCAATCCATCATCCCAGCTACCCCCACTGTCACTTGTCAACTGCCTCCGCGACATCCAAGCCTGGATGTCAACAAATCTACTTAAACTCAACAATAACAAAACAGAGCTCATGGCTGTGGCCCCAAAAACACTGCTCCGGAAGGTTGGAGATCTGCTTCTCACCATCGATGGCGGCTCCATTGTTATGGAAATCTAGGACCCAAACACGGCTGGAGAGTACAAGTCAAAGTGATCAAAACAAATAAATGGTGAATCGAGAAAAGCTGTCTTTTGGTTATTTATTTGAAGCTTCAAATACACGATACAATAATTAAATGTCACAAGTCGAACAGAGTATGAATAGTCTGCCCGAGAGTGCGCAGAACAATGAAGAAGCAGAGATTATATAAGAAAAGAGTGGGAATGTTATAACTCTTGTGTTCACACGGTCAGATTGTTTATGAGACACCTTCTGGCCTTGAGCAGATAGCATAACGGTTCTTGTGTGACTCCCAGTCGGCTAAAACAGCTGTGGCCTTGCAGAGCCTGGGAATAATCCATAAGAGAATATAATAATAATAATAGTAGAAAGCACATCAGGAAATAAGAAGCATTTGGTTTAAGCATATGAAAGATATAATAAGAATGATATAATAAAACATTTCCACTACATTCTCCCCTTTTGATCATACTTGATCAATACAAAAAACAAATGATAGGATAGACTGATATAACACATCAATGAATACACTCCATCGCTGGTTTAAGTAAACACATCACAAATATATCATAGAAAACTGGCTGTTTTTGTGGAGGACAGACTCCAATATAATGTAAGCATAAGAGAGGAGATACACACATGATTATATTGATAAATCGGAATCAGACTCTTCTGATTCTAGCTGATCTATCTCACTGTGGCGCAAAGGATTGTCGTGTAATGGAATAGTAGTATACTGAACGAAAGCTGAGGATACCATGCTGGAAACGCACTTCTTCAGTATTGGGATAATCAGACAGGTACAACTGATTAATAGGCCAAAAATGATCGCCAGGGGTGTAACTATCCTAGCCAGCCATGCTTCCCACCCGCCTGATGTAAGCCAGGCCCACCAGTCCCAGCCCCCTGCGTTGGATATGTCATCAGCTTTCATGTCAGCTAACAGGTTGTTAAGATGCAGCACGGTGTCAGTGATGTTCTTGGTGGCGTCGGGAATGTAAGTGCAACAGGAGTCACCGATCACATGACACAGGCCACCCTTTGAAGCGAACAAAAGGTCAAGAGCAAATTGGTGCTGCATGAGCATGTTCCTAGAGGCTATTATGAATGGGGTCAATGCCTGGAAGCCTTGCGTCGTCTCATAAGTCAGATTCTCTAGCCGGACGTGTAAGGTATCTATTTTATGGGCATTGTTTACTGTACCCCACCATGGGAACAGGCCACCCATGAATTTAGCTCCAGCGGACGTCATATCTCTTTTTACCTTGTGGTGGTCGGGGTGTTGGAACTCTGAGTAATGATGTGTCGTGTGCATTAAGGACGTGAGTACAGTGACTGCTGGATTCAAATCCACTAGAGTGCATGTACCTATCCAGAGGGGAGCCAGAACTTGATAGAGCTTGTCGCCGCACAACCAAACGTAATCTTCTGGCGCGCTAAACCCAGCATCACTGGGCCACGCCAGTTGGAGGGAAATATGTTTAACATCAGGGAATGCTACGTTAGAAAGGATTCTCTCAGGGGCACCAGATATGTGACAATACGAGATTTTGTAAGCACCGTAACTGCACGTGTTCCGTAGGATACGGGTACAACCAGTAGTAGTGCCTAGGAAAAAATAAGGTGGTGTAAGAGACGTTTTGTGGTAAACTCTCTGGATGCATAGGCTGTGTTTCATCCCTCTCAAATTACTGGGGTGCACATGGCTGACGGGTTGGTACTTTGCGTATGTGGTGTCAAGCGTGGATGCACGCAAAGAGGAGTTAGACCGATTACTGCATGGTGGGGGAAGCTGCCTAGCATAACGCCACTCGGTTACGCTGTCTTCACCCTTGATGGGCCTTGTCAGAGCCATAAACGCACAGAGGTGTTCAACCTGGGTCAGAGAGCGCGGACGAACTGGCACGGACATTGATGAGTCCTGGGGGAAAAGGGTGCATGCATAACATGACCCATTTTGTCCTGCGGCCTGCAAGAATGATCTCAGAGTGTGCCACCAGACGTTACCGGTGATCCCATTACTGGTCTGACCCACATCAATGTTGCTATAGTCGCCGATGTATAGATTAAATGTAGATGTACCTATGGATGTCAACAGTGGCGTCAAAGGTTGCTTACGCTTTTCCGGGGTCTGAGTTTTGGGCGCGATGTCTATGTAAAATGTGCCACACGGGTCGGCGCCGGATACATACATACAGACAACATAATAACCCCTGTCTGATATCTGGGCAGCCTGTAGTTGCAACAGGATAACGGGGCTCGATGAATTGACCTTGGAGATAGACAATCTCCCTTTGATGTTTGTTTTGTCGTCCCATAAGGTATAACCCCAATCGGTGTGCGCGGTGGTCCATAAAACAAAAGTCCAGCCCCCCGAGCAGTGAGTGGCGGTGTGACTGTCACTCTCGACATAGCAAATGTAGGCGTCTGCCCCCCCCCAGTTTCTTAGGGTCGGGGCAATGCATGTAGTTGCACGGGTCTAACTGCACTGCGCTATCTTCCCCATCCCTTTGAGTAATGTTACCAATCCCTGTCTTGACCAGCCCCTCGACCCATGTGGTTCGCCCTGCTTTCACCCGCCCCTCGACCCATATGGTTCGCCCTCCTTTCCCCATGAACCTCTTAGATACCTCGATTTTGGCTGACATGCTGTATGCTGACCCTGGATACATAAAATATAGGACTAGTCCTAACACAACTATCATGGCAAGTATGCAGAGGAACCATTCTATGATTGTCCAGGCTCTCCAGTAGCATTCACATTGCTCACGGTTGCGTTGTCGTCTCTCCAGGCGAGCCCTCATCACGAGGGGGAAATGTTCCATGGTGTGTGTGTGAGTGTATTCTCTCGGTCGATTTCGTGACACGGACAGTCAGACTTCACACACTGATAACACAAACGAGGAACCAGAGAGCATATGAAACCGCTCAGCTGGCACTCGCTCGTGACACCTTGTGTGTAGTGTGTTTTGGTGTATGTAGTGCAAGTGTGGTGCTGGTGGTGACTAGGACACGTCACTTGTTGTCATCTGTTGGTGACTCGGACACGTCACTTGTTGTCATCTGTTGGTGACTCGGACACGTCACTTGTTGTCATCTGTTGGTGACTTGGACATGTCACTTGTTGTCGTCTGTTTCAATCGTTTCTCCTTTCTTGTGACTACGACCTTGCAGTGGCTGGCGTGGACCCACGTAGCTCTCTCGGCGACCTTGACCGCTGTCTGGGTGACGAGAAGCACCTGGTAGGGACCTTGCCAACGATTGGATTTCCAGCTCTTTCTCCGGAAATCCTTGACCAGCACGAAGTCGCCCGGTTGAAGGCGGTGAAGTGGACCAGTGGCAGGAGTAGGCAAGGCTGCGGCTACCTGACGTCGGATGTCTGCTAAAGTGGATGATAGGTTAACACAATATGACAACATAGCATCCTCACACAAAGTTGTGGAGGGAAGAGGACATCCTGGAGCCTTGAGTCCAATCTGTGAAGGAGCCCCAAAAAGGATTTCAAATGGGCTGAGTTGACTCCGTGTTCTTTTCCGCATCCTCATGTACATCAGCACAATGGGCAGAGCTTGTGTCCATGACAGACCTGTGTCTGCACAGCATTTTGCTAGTTTGTTTTTGATTGTGCCGTTCTCTCTTTCCACCCCACCCCCACTCTGCGGGTGATAAGCACAATGCTTTCTGATGTCCATGCCCATGTATTCTCCTATCTGCGTAATGGCCTCATTAGCAAAATGTGAACCGTTGTCACTAGACATTTTGTCTGGTAGTCCCCATCTAGGAATGATTTCCCTCAGTAGTGCCCTTAGCAAAAAAATCTATAAAATCCTATAGAATCTTGTAGAAATCTATAGCATGTTATAGAACATAGTCATATTTGTAAGCCATGCTAAAGAATTCTATAGAATACTATAGAAATCTCTAGATCATTCTGTAGAATACTATAAATGTGTACTTTTCTATAAACTTCTATAATTAAAACTATAACAATCTAAAGAATTCTATAGGACAGAACCGACTCATGACATATCTGTAGAAATCTATAGAAATGTGTAGAAATCTATAGCATTCAAAGAAAACATGCATGATATTTTCTCTCTGATGCAACCTATACTAAATTCTATAGAATTCTATAAAACTCGTCTTTAAATTGGAATAGAGAAAATCATAGTAATCTACATCATTTTGTGGAACTGAGCTGCTTTGCAAAAGCTGTATGGGTCCCTTTGAAATCTTTACAACTGTATACTGGATTATGTGCCCAATTAAATTATGTAACCTATACATAACCATATACAACCATACAACATATTGGAATGGAACTCTAAACTGAATGAATGTCACTGTCCTTGTAATCTGATGTCAATGCTCCAGAATTTCTGTGACTGCATCTGTATGTATACATTGATCACTTTTGTTATGTAACTAATTATCTGTTACAACTGGAGATTAAAGCTAAGTGACATATAACAATATCTATTGTTAGTGTGAGTCTGTTATAAACAACTCATTGGAGTCTGCAGTACTCTACTCTGTTTTGCAGTCTATTATATACTGTAAAAAAAGATCGTAATTTTACAGGAAATAACTGTAAATGTTTATAGTAAGTATCATGTTTTTTTAAATAACTTGCAAAATCCTGTAAAATGGCAGATATTAACTATAAATTAACAACCCAAAACATTATTTTCAGTATTTTGACAATAACCACAAATAACGTTTATTTCCTTTTTTTTTTACAGTAAATTTACTATATAATATTTACAGTATTTTTGCACTTTCAGAAAATAAATGCAGATGTACGTCAAATAAAAAGTATTATCTGTAATTAAATATGTACCTCGTAATATAAAAGTGTATTACTATTATAAGACTTTAAGATTTTCTTTGTAATTTTAAGGTAATCATAAAACTGTAAAAAAAAGCGTCAACTAAAAAAAACGTAAAATGTAAGTAAAACCTTTTTACATACATAATTTTCTCAATATTCGATTGAATCCACCACAAACACAAAATATCCAATGTTGAAACAAAAGTAAATAAATATGTTCTCATTAAATTCCTAACTTACTATATTGTAAACATCTACAGTTGACAATATCATTAAAACAAATTAAAATGATAGAAAGTGGAGACATTTCTGCAGGGAGGATCAAGGTTTAAAACACACAGTTATTTACTCAACAAGTCACAGTTATCCTTGTTTTTTTTATGTTGCTGTTTTTTTTTTTTCTCCCATTGGTCAATACACAGTAATAAGCCTTAGTTTTACAGTATAATGTATGGTTTTCGGATTCTGGCCGACAGCCAGAGCTACGGCAATTGAAATAGAATTCAGCCAAAACACGGCAGACAAGTCAGGCATGTTTGGAATGAGTCCACAACACTCCTGATTGGTTAATATAAACGTCATCGAAGAAACCTGCCAATGAGAACTGTCCGCGCCTGTCGTTCACATTTGAAACATCCACGTCAGTTTGAGTGGGTCTCCTCCTGCAAGCTACAGCTGTCTGTCTGTATGTCTGCTGCAGGATTTTATGGATTTATATCGGGATCGTTTTACACGTTAAATATGAGCATCGGGACGTCAACAAAGAACAGAAGACTTGAGATCTGGTGAGTCCTGCAACTGTAATGGAGTTAAATATGTATTTAGATAATCCTTAGTTTGTGAATGTTTTATTTTTTATTTAAGGTTACATTTCTTCTTCTAGTTAGCTGAGTTTCTTCCCGTTAAGTTGGTATTCATCATTAATAGGTTGTTAAATGTTAAGAAGCCCTGACATGCTGTTTCTTGCAAGATGTTGCGCCCGGAAAACCTGGCTTAACAGGTGGCTGCTAACGTTAGCTTACAGTTTATTGCAGTGCTGCCCCCCCACCCTCTCGTCTCCAACACGGGAGAATTACACATAAACATGCAGCGGGGTGTCACAATGTTGTCGCCAAGTTTAATGTAAAGTTTCACAGCTTTCTTATAGCGGAATCTAGTTTGTTAATGTTCAGTAACAGCTAGCATAGCATAAACAGCTAACCGCTAACGTTTGTCTAACTTGCTAGTTAGCTCTGCTCTATATATTACAAGCTAACATGACTAGCTAATGTCACACTGTGTGAACTAAAATACTTTTTGTATTACTACATCATACATGCTTGGTCCAAATCACTGCTAAAATTAATTATTTTTGAAAATGTATAGTAAAGAAACACTCAGCCATGCATGAAATAACATAGCAAAAATAATACGGGTAAGGTTTGACCCATGTTGTGCCTTAGAAGTGTAGTGATACAAACATTATTTTTATTCAAAAAGTAAGAAAGGGAAAAATACAAATTGGTGTTGATCCAAAACAGGTTAATTGAGGAATACCTGGAATCCTGAATGGTTAAAGTAATTTATTGCAAAGATATTTACAATTAAAACTAATTCGGGTCACTTTTGACACATGTTGGTTGTATGTTGTTGTGTAAGAAAGGGTTAACATGACGGCTGTGATGTTCACTCTTTTTACAGAGCACCAGTGGACAGCGAGGACTATGGAAGAGAAGATGTGATGGCTTTGTGTGGAAAGCTGCTGACGCCAGCCTGTGTCCCTCATCAGTCTCTCCAGGCAGCACCCAGCTATTCTTCCATCTTGGAGATGAAAAGACTTTGATATGTGAGTAATAACTAACTTGTGTCTAACATAGTATTGAATGTGGTTTAGTAAAGTATTTAAAAATACCCCACATTGTACATGTACAGGACAATCAGACCTTGTTCAACAAAGATCATAAGACAATTGTTTTGTCTTTGAGGTACAGCCGCAGCAGAGAGTCTGAGTTTGAAGAAAGCACTAACATTTTATTTAGTGTTGTTTAATCAATCAATATTTACTGGTCTTGAATTTCCTCACTGGATTACAAAATGCTTGAATCTTATTGTACAGGGACATTATGCAGATTTAATCACCTGAAGATGAAAATATAGATTCATCGATATGTACCATTTTAAGGAAATAGACTGTTATGCAGCTTTCACACCAGCGCTTTTCAGTTTCTAGCTCCGAGCGGGAGCTTTTCTGGTTCAGCTCCGGTTTCCCTTTTCAGCTCCCGCTCTGTGCACACCGCCCACTGGCGCTCCAGAGCTGCCCCTGCTGCGTCATGACGTCACCGTTTACATCGCTGATTTGCTCCCCAACGGCAGCCATTACGGCGCTCACAACAACAACAACTGCGTCGGGTTGATGATCGTTTTGCTTTTAATCACATGAAGCCAGAATAAATTGAATAACGACTTCTCCAACCTTATACTTTTCTCCAGAGTGCCGTGGTTCATTGTTTATTAATGTGTTTCTGCAGCATTTACCGACCGCTGCAGTATTGGCTGCTCTTCCACTGGAGTTTATTCTCCCGTTAGCTCCCGGTTAGCTCACACTGCAGCGGCCGCTCTAAAGTATTCACTGTCCGACTCACACAAGCAGCTGATGCATATCCCCAGTTCCCCTTAGCCTAAGTGAATGTGTGTCAGTCTGAATTGACGCTGTTTGGTATCACAACACTGTTATGAAAGTTTCTCTGGTATAAAACGGGTGATGTTAGCATAGCAACCGAAGCTAAACTGACTACTTGCATCCGATAGCTGCAATAATACAAAACAACACGTCTGCCTCTCTCCACAATGATCGATAACAGTGAACGGATAGTCAAAGTAAGGTACAAATAAACAGAATCACACGAAGCCTGGTTAGTGTTGCCTGACTTTATAAAGTGTGTTTATAAGCACACTGCTTGTAGGCAGGCATGATAGTCGACCCATGTTCAGGGGAGTTGGGTTTAGTTTCCTGCACGCCTCGACGTAAGAGAGACGTAAGCGACGTCGCCTCTTAGCTCCAAAGCTCTTGCCTCTGGACCGACAATTTTTTGGAGCTGGAAATGAAGCGGATTCCGGAGCTAAGAGCCGGCGCCGCTGCGGTGTGAACAGGAAAACCCGGCGCTTTTCAGGCTCTAGCTCCGAGCCGGAGCTGAATAGGCGCTGGTGTGAAAGGGGCATTAGTGGTATTGACCGAAGCTCCACAGCTGTAGCTAGGCGCTGCTAATGAAAACTCAAGTGCTCAATTTGTTGGTTTTTCTTTATTATTAAGAATTGAGCAAGCATATCTTCCTCTTCGAAATCCCAGTTGTACTTCGCTAACACGTAGTGCCTGGGAGGGTGTGTTTGATTGTTCCCACCCTTACCTCACTTATGGACTAGGTCATGTTAGACAAGCAATCCAGTGGTTAGTTTTAGGGTCACCTCCATTGTTTTATTTTTTATTTATTCACTTTAAGAGAAAGGGATTTCAGAAACAAGTCTCACAAGTTTGTCTCGAGGTAAAATTAACAAAAGCTAACTGTTGTTAGACTATGTTCCCCCCTTCTAAACTTATGAAATAATCAATGCCCTGATAATAACATCCATCATTATGGTTTACTAATAGTTATCACTTCACTTCCTCCTCCAGCACCTGGACACAGCAGGAACCTATGCCAGGATCCTGTTTGTGGACTTCAGCTCTGCCTTCAACACAACCCTCTGGCTGGAGGCTGCGCACCATCAGGACCAGAACCTCTCTCCATCAGGACCAACACCTCTCTCCATCAGGACCAGAACCTCTCTCCATAAGGACCAGAACCTCTCTCCATCAGGACCAAAACCTCTCTCCATCAGGACCAGAACCTCTCTCCATCAGGACCAGAACCTCTCTCCATCAGGACCAACACCTCTCTCCATCAGGACCAACACCTCTCTCCATCAGGACCAACACCTCTCTCCATCAGGACCAGAACCTCTCGGCACCTCAACAAGGCCCGCCCCCCCCCACTGACACTTTACCTCAGCCACAACGCAGACTCTGCATGGAGATCACAGGATGGTAAATAATGCAATGTTTAAATATTGCTTACTGCCAATATTTTATATTCTATAATTTATTGCATTCTATTTCTTAATATAGTTCGCTATCTGTGTAGTTTTTACATTTTTTTATTTGTATGTACGACACCTCCTCATACGTGTGAACATACCTGGCAATAAACCCGTTTCTAATTCTGATCTTTTTGTCCTCTAGGTTGCACTGCCACGTCTACAGTAGCACAGAATGGACAGAGGAAACATGATTGGGCCTCAAGTTTTTTGCAGCCAATATACATTATCCTACAAACTTGGGATAGGAGGGTGAGTGAACAAGTTATCCATTGGTTGGAACCTACATCCCCATTGTTAGACGTACTAAATCCTGCACACTGCTCCTTCACATTGACAATGTGAACATATGTCGCCATTTTGCCATTTCTGTTATTTTCAGTTGAATGTTTCAAAGTAATCTTAAAAAATTCAACTTACTTTTTGTTTCTACTGTTTATAAGTATGATGTTTAAATATGAAATGCTGTATTCATTAGTTGTACTATAATTCTACAAATATTTTTAAGTTTTCAGAGTAATTGTTTCCTACAGAACATTTTGTGATGTCATTTTGTTGAACCTGTTTGATTGGAATATGTTAGAAAAAAGCTGTAAAATAACAGTATTCTAGCTCTTTAGGTTCTGTATTTATTTTAGTGTTTGATCATACAAATCTAATAAAAGAAAATGTAAAAAACTGTTTTTGTCATCAGAACTTTATTTAAGGTATTTTAATGTAACATTTTAAGACAATGGATTTTGAAAAGAGAGGAAAGTTTCCTCTAAAATATTTAAGGACAATTTCTGTATACTAATTGCTTTTGCACTTTATTTCAGTTAAAGTATTTTTACTTTAATTTTATGGTTTTTGTTTGGCAGCCTGCTGCCAGTCATTTGACCGTTTTTTCCGGTTTTTTTGCCCATAGAAGTTTTAGTGCTGTACTTTTATTAAACGTTATTGACTGTAAAAAGAGCAGATACATCTGTAAAACCTGTAAAATATTTAAGGACAATTCCCATAAATTAATGTTATAAATTCTGCAGAACCATTTTATAGAAAACAATAGCAATGTTCTATAGATTATTTTGCAGAATCTATAGTAAAATCCATAGGTACATTCTATAGAATATTTGCCAATATTCTGCAGTATATTCTACAGAAATTCTATAGAAACATCAATAGATTCTATGGAATATAGGTCACAAATTCTATGGTATTCTCCAGAACAGGTCTATAGAAAGCATCCATGGGGTTTTCTATAGGATTCTATAGACTATTTTCTACAAAAAAACCATCTACAGTGTATATTTTCTATACTATAGTATTCTATAGATTATTTCCCAGAATCTATAGTAAAACACGTAGGCAATTTCCATAGTATATCCGCAAAAATCCTGTAGTATTCTACAGACATTTTGTATAGAATGTCCATAGATTTTTCTATAGATTATTTCCCAGAATCTATAGTAAAACACGTAGGCAATTTCTATAGTATATCCGCAAAAATCCTGTAGTATTCTACAGACATTTTCTATAGAATGTCCATAGATTTTTCTATAGATTATTTCCCAGAATCTATAGTAAAACACGTAGGCAATTTCTATAGTATATCCGCAAAAATCCTGTAGTATTCTACAGAAATTTTCTATAGAATTTGTCCATAGATTTTTCTATAGTATTCTATAGATTTTTTTGCTAAGGGTGCCTTTGCCACAGCATTTGCTGTCTGTGCTTTTACTGGGAAAGCTTCAACCCATTTGGACCACATGTCGACCACCACTAAACAGTGCTTCTTACCCTCTGATGGGCTAAGCTCAATGAAGTCCAGCATTAGGTGCTCAAATGGCCTGGTGGGAGGTGGATGTGCTCCGGGTCCTGTAACCTTTACTGGTCTACCAGAATTTTGCATAATGCAGATTAGGCATGCTTCACAGTGCTTTTGAGCTGTTACTGTGAATCCCCTTGTGAATCACTCCTGATTAATAGACTCTAACATCCCCCCTTTTGACACATGATCCCACCCATGTGTCAACTTAGCGAAATGAGGGAAAAAATGTCTGGGAAGACATGGATTGGAATTTGGGCCAACCCAGGTGCTGGATTTTGGGTCAAAAACAGCCCCAGCAGCCTTCCATTGAGCCTTCTCAACTGGCGTAGCTAGCTGCTGCATGGAAGTCAGTGATGACATTTTGTCAGTGAAGGAGGGGACAGGGATTTTAACAAATGAGTGTGCGTGAGGTGCGAGAGGAATCAGGGCAGCTGCCTTTGTGGCTGAGTCAGCAGACGCATTTCCTAGGGAAACTGGGTCTGTACTGCTTGCGTGTGCGGCACATTTACAGACTGCAACCTCAGATGGGAGCAGAATGGCGTCCAGTAAGCCTGCAACCAGCACATGGTTAAGTACTGGTTTGCCATCAGATTTCAGAAATTGTCTACACTTCCAAATAGCCCCAAAATCGTGTACTACCCCGAAAGCATATCGTGAGTCAGTGTAAATAGTAACGGTTTTGCCTTCTGCAAACGTGCAGGCTTCAGTTAGTGCGATGAGCTCTGCTGCTTGTGCTGAGAGGTGGCATGGAAGCGGTCCAGAACGGAGTACAGCAGAATCTGAAACAACAGAAAAACCCACCCGATTAGTGCCCCCTTGGTCGCGAGAGGCAGACCCATCAACATACAAAATGAGGTCAGCGTTGGTCAGAGGAACGTCTTTTAAGTCCGGTCTAGGTGTGCATACAATGGAAAGTACGACAACACAGTCGTGTTCCTCACCGTCTTCAGGCAAAGGCATAAGAGACGCTGGATTCAGAGTGTTACATCGCTTGACATAAACATTAGGCATGTCTAACAGGCAGGTGTGATACCTGAGGTAACGTGCAGCAGAGAGGTGTGATGTTCTCTGTTCAAGGAGAATGAGTGAAACAGCATGTGGAACTAACAGGGTCAAAGGTGCATATCCCACAATGTCACGTGAGGAGTTGAGCGCTTTCTCAGCAGCAGCCACTGCACGTAGACATTTAGGCAGGCCAGCAGCTACAGGATCTAGCTTGGAGGAGAAATAGGCCACAGGCCTCTGTTTTCCTCCATGATCTTGCAGTAGAACTGAGGTCATACACCCATGTCGTTCATCCACTGCCTGAGTGAAAGGTTTAGTGTGATCAGGTAGACTTAGAGTCGGTGGCGATTGTAGAGCCAGCTTCATATTAATGAAGGCTTCGTCGGCTTCCGGTGTCCATATAAGATGATCTGTAGGTTTCAAACCAGTGACGTATGTGATAGTACGCAGTGGTAACTCGATTGGAGAATAGTTTGGAATGAATGACCTGCAGTATGAACAAAAACCCAAAAATGACATCATCTGTCGCTTAGTGACAGGTTTTGGCAGAGCAGCCAATGATGAAATACGCTTATCTGAAAGCGTTTTCCCCTCTCCTGAAATGACATGACCCAAGAATGTAACTGTTCTTTGTACATATTGGAGTTTAGACAAACTGGCCTTATGGCCTTCGGCTGCGAGGTGCATTAACAAAGCAATAGTATCAGTCTCACACTGTTCTGCTGTAGGTGCGCAAATCATAAGATCGTCAACATACTGGATCAGAGCAGTGCCTTTAGAAACTTGGAGAGAGGCCAAACTTGTACACAATGCTTGGTTGTACACAGTAGGTGATTCACAATAACCTTGACACAGGCGTGTAAAAGTGTAAGGTTTACCATCATATTCAAATGCAAACCAGAATTGGCTGTCTTTGTGTACAGGGACACTGAAAAATGCATTTGAGAGGTCGATGACAGAAAAAAATGCTGCAGAGGCTGGAACTTGGGAAAGAATCAGATACGGATTTGGGACCAGCGGTGCCCGAGCATGAACCGCTGCATTGACAGCTCGCAAATCCTGGACAAATCTCCACTCGTCAGGAGGTTTGTCTCTGATCTTTTTGACAGGAAACACTGGAGTGCGGACCGGGGAATCGTTACACGGAATAATGATCCCTTGTTTAAGCAGAGAGGTAAACACTGGCCGAATGCCATCAACAGCTTCACGTTTCAATGGATACTGAGGTTGATTTGGACGGAACGTGGATTTAGGAGTGATAACCACCGGCTCCGCAGAGCGGATTAAACCTACGTCATATTTGTGAGCTGCCCACAGTGTTTGAGGCACTGTTTTTAGAGCATCAGGGAGCTCAGAAATATGACTGAAAAATGAGAACTCCGGGCCAGATGGGCCAGCACCGGAGTTAACATAGTCATCATTACCTGTCAGAGTCAGAGAACGCAGTACATGCACTGAGCAGTCAATGTTGTACCTAAACACGTCATGTGATGGGGAATACTCAATCAACGGGTCGTCTGTGATAGTCCAATCAGTACTAGATTCCCAGTCTTTAACGATTGGACCCAAATCCCTCCATTTCTCAGTGGGCCCCCTGGCTAGTGAAATGTGTGGGACCGCCCCTGGGATTTGATACAGCTGGTTTTGTGTGTGTGTTAGTCCAACAGAGATAGCGCTACACAGCGAATTCCAATACATTGTTTTAAGCATGATCTCATCATTCAAACATTGCAAAAAACTCTCATCATAGTATATACATGCATCATTATCAACCACGTTCGCAGTACAATGCAAATGAGAAGTTTCCATGAACACAGCAGGTGGAAAAACACGTTGATGAGTCAAACGCAACAACTCCTGAGAATCAGGAGTTGTTAACAGCCATTGGTACACATTTAGTAATTCTTTATCATCAATTGTGGGGTTTTGAACCATCAATGGAGTTGGTCGTCGGACTTTGAGTCCCTCATTTGTAGAAATGAGGTCTAAGCCGAAACGGAGAATCAGATCTCGTCCCAGTAAATGTATTGGGCAGACAGATGATAATAGGAAACTGTGTTTGATTGTTGTTGGAAATGGATGGTTATCATCACCACCGTTATCTTTACACTGAAGTGGTATCGAAAACTTCTCCTTCACCGTTACCCCCCCCTGCTCCTATCGAGTGAATGAATCTTCCACTAAATTTGCAATCTGGCAGATCTGCCCTTTTTAGCACAGAGTGTGGGACATTTCTCAAATGCTTTTTCCGTGTCATATTTCAAATATGTACCCTCTTTAATTACAGACATTTTCTCTAATTCTTCCAATTTCTTAATCGCGTGTATGATGTGTGTGTGTGTGTCACTTCCCTGGTTTGATGTGGTTGGCATGGTGTCCGTCTCCTCGGACCGAACTCCCTCCTCCTCCACTCTCTCCCTCTGATGTCAGTTTGAAGAATTTTGTCTGTTATGATCCGATTTATCCGAGCGAAAGTTCTTTTTCTGCTTCTTGTGTGGGCATTCAGCGATCCGATGACCCGTCTCTCCGCAGTTAAAACAGCGATTGTGGTTATTGCGGTCTCTTCCCCGTCCTCTGCCTTTTCCTCCCTGGCCACGAAAACCCCCTCGGTTCCCTCTGCCCTGGCCCTCACCTTGGGTCCAGGCGGTTGTGACAGCCTGGACCATGGTCAGCTGGGCCTTGTCTTTGCGGTCCCGGCGTTTATTTTCTTCACTGGCCTTTTCTTCTGAGAGCCGTTTCTCGGCATGCACGGCATGTCGGGGAATTTCAAGAAGCCGGGCACCGTCCAGTACCCCAATGCAGGAGTTTCGCACCGATGCAGAAATAGCCCGGGGATAGGCCATTGAGGAAAGCGTTGCTGAGGTGTGTCTCCCACACTCCCACTTCTGCTAGTTCCCCGGCCTCTTGTTTGATAATGCCGCTATTCTCGATGAACACGTGTTCTAAGCGGTGGTAATAGTAATTTACTGTTTCCTCCGGGTTCTGCTTACATGCATAGATTCTTGACATGTCGACTTTGACGGGGAACTTTGTAGTTATTGCAGTCTCTAGGCGGCCCAAAGCCTCGCGGTAGGTAACGTTCTGGCCATCCTCCCACTCTGGTTTTTTCATGTGCTGTTGACCTCCCAGTATTTCGGTGAAGTGGCTGACGTGTGTCGGACCCATTTTCAGAGTCAACAATATCTTTATCTCCGGCATGGTAGGGGAGAATTGTCTACAGAACATGAGGAGTGCTGCAGCGAATTTAGCACCTCCTAACTCAACATCTGGCAGGTGATCTCTTGATATCTCCTTCATCTCTGCTATGGTCCATGGGCGATAGACTAATGAAGGACCATCATGTCCGGCCACCTGTATCATAGGACAGGCGAGAGTATGCTCTTCGTCCTCCTGTTCGCTCTGGTTTCGGAGGCGTTCTTTTTTGTAGATTACAGCTTCCTTCGCGTCTCTTTCCTTTTTCTCTCTCTTGTCCTGGATCTTTTTCAGTCTTGCTTCTTCTTCTTCATTTTCTTTTCTCTGTCTCTCTTCGTCTCTTTCCCCTCTCTGTATGTCCTGCTGTGCAGCTGCTCCAGCGGCGTCTCGTATGCTGACCTCTGGTCTAGCAGCAGCAGCCCCTCCAGGAGCCTCCTCAGCAGGTAGCAGACGGGGAGGTGGAGGAGGGAATGGAAACCCCGAGTCGAGGAGAGGGTCCCGCACGCCTGCAAACAGAGGACAGAGGGAAGCATGTGGTTTATTTTGTGGAGGAAACACCAAACACTTTTTCTCTTCCTTTTCACTTTTATCCTCAGCCTGAATCTTTTTTATTTCCGCGGCCAATTGCCTTCTTTCACGGCACTCTGCTTCATCCTCCCAGTATTTTAAACACTTTCTATGAGTGTCCAGTTTCTCTAAGTCTTTTACTTTAATTTTACTCTTCTTCTTCATTCCATCTTCACACTCTTGTAATTTATCTCTTAGGTTTTTGATTTTTAATTTACTCAAAGAACCTCCCTTAGGAAATCCGAACATTTCCGTCCATATATTTAATTTAGACAGACTTTCTTCACCATATTTTGCTCGCATGACATCCACAATCGGACCCTCAGGAGGCTGTACAAACCCCCTCCCCTGCTTTGCTCCCATAACAAAGTCTTTAAAGTGTTACCAAAACACTCCGTGTTACCAAAACACTATTTTTCATCCGTCGATGCCAGATATTCCAAATATCTCTACTTTCGAGCAGTCCCTCTCATAAATGTCATGGAGTTTAATTACGTTTAACTTTAAACAATTTAGACTTTGTACATCTCACCCAGTATTGAAAGCCCCTTTTAGTTCGTTGGATCTCGTGAAGTCAATCGGTTCCACCCCTCGCGCTGGTCCCCTCGTCCCGTACGTTTTTTTTTTTGTCGAGGTAGAGGAAGATCCAAAGATCCCGGAGCGCGCACCCACCAGCGTCCAGAGGTGTTCCCAATCAAACATACAGAGATCCTGCCGACAACGCCATTTGTTATGGAAATCTAGGACCCAAACACGGCTGGAGAGTACAAGTCAAAGTGATCAAAACAAATGAAATGGTGAATCGAGAAAAGCTGTCTTTTGGTTATTTATTTGAAGCTTCAAATACACGATACAATAATTACATGTCACAAGTCGAACAGAGTATGAAAAGTCTGCCCGAGAGTGCGCAGAACAATGAAGAAGCAGAGATTATATAAGAAAAGAGTGGGAATGTTATAACTCTTGTGTTCACATGGTCAGATTGTTTATGAGACACCTTCTGGCCTTGAGCAGATAGCATAACGGTTCGTGTGTGACTCCCAGTCGGCTAAAACAGCTGTGGCCTTGCAGAGCCTGGGAATAATCCATAAGAGAATATAATAATAATAATAGTAGAAAGCACATCAGGAAATAAGAAGCATTTGGTTTAAGCATATGAAAGATATAATAAGAATGATATAATAAAAAATGTCCACTACATCCACCCTTCCCCTGAGGTTCGCAGCCTGGGCGTCACTCTGGACTCCAGCCTCACCTTCAACTCCCACATCAGGTCTACTGTCAAAACCGCTTTCTTTCACCTACGAAACATCTCCAGACTCCGGCCCTCTCTCCCCGACCCCGTTGCAGAAACATTAATTCATACCTTCATCTCCTCTCGTCTGGACTACTGCAATGGAGTTATGTTCGGGGTCACCAGCAAAGCCCTGGACAGGCTCCAGTATGTCCAGAACTCTGCAGCCAGGCTCCTCACCCACACTAAGCCCTGGCAACACATCACCCCTACCCTCATCCACCTTCACTGGCTCCCGGTCAAGTCACGCATCCAGTACAAACTCCTCCTGCTAACTTACAAATCTCTCCACTCCCTAGCCCCTCCATACATCTCTGACCTCCTTCAGCCCTACACCCCCTCTCGTCACCTGCGGTCCTCTGACAAAGGGCTGCTCTCCATCCAGCGCTCCAAGCTGAAAACATTTGGCAACAGAGCCTTCAGTGTTGCAGCCCCCACCCTCTGGAATTCTCTCCCCTCTCCAATCAGGAATGCAGACACTCTGGACACCTCAAACGCCATCTGTTCACTCAGGCCTTTGGCCTCAACTAATAGACAGTACTCAGCAACCTGTTCCTGTTTTGTTTTCTTCAGCCTATGTATCTTGATGATTATTATTACTTTTTGTTCCCATTGTAAAGCGTCCTTGGGTTTCGTGAAAGGCGCTATATAAATTGAAATTATTATTGTTACCCAGCAACACACTCTCACTCCCTTAGCGTCCAGGAGCGACGTTTGGTCAGTGTCCGTGGCGTCCAGTTGTGACGCTCCTAGGCTCCTTCAGCGTCATAAAGGGACGCAGATAGCTTTCAACTGATTGCAATGTATTCCCATCTACGGCGGGATTTGACGCTCATGGAAGCACGGCATTCGTTTGTGTCGGCTGCCCTTAAAGGCAATGTGAGCGTCCATTCCCATTGGATAACGGAGAATTGTACACCCGGAAGTAAGTATTCCTCTTACTGTCGATTGATTTTACAGTGATATCTGCACTACTCATCGACTAAAAAACACCAGATTATCCTTGTTAATTACACAACATTGATTGGTTTAAATTGTGTGCAATGCGTTTGTATTTTTCCCCTTCGATTCGGGGAAACAAATATTTTTTCTGAGTAAAGGATGGCAGAAGACACTACACTACCCAGAATCCCCAGCTATCGTTTGTACTACACCATGTGCTCTGTTTGACAAACCCCGTAATAGTCCTCAAGCTCTGTGATTGGAGAGTGTGCTCCGAGGGTTACGCCGATTCTCGAACAGCACTTGAAATGGGATGGAACCACGGCAGACTGTCCAAAACTAGACACAGAATCGAGGGGTACCCTCATTATCACTCAATTATACGAACTCGCGGAGGTAATAACAAGAACAGACATCAAAACATGTGGCGCTAGGTATCTAAAAACGCTAACATGGCTCACCTGTGTCGTAGTCTGGTCAAAAGTGGTCTTCAATGGCATTAAAACGATAACATCGCTGCTGAAGTTAATACATAGGTTAATCCAATGTGTCTGTGTCCCTTTGAAATTATTTCTGATAATCCATAAGCAATAAACCTGCGTTTCCGTTTCTAGAAGTCAGAGCTAGAGACAGCTTCACTCTGGTGCAAAACTGTGTGCGCGAAGCCCACACCTTTTTGTTTTAGACTGTGTGAGTGGGGAGATTCCCTTATGATTATATTAGCTCTAACGGTCAAAGATATGTCAATCACCAAAATCGACCAATGGGTTCCAGAGAAACGGTAAAACCCCCATTTCCACCCAAACCACCTCAGAGGTGGAGTTTTTTTTGCTAAACCTCTCTAAAAATACGATACGATATTACTTTATTTGTCAGATCAAGTCTGACATTTGACTTGCATCACAGCAGCTCCATGTCCAACATCAACAGACAAGTATCCAGACACAATATATAAAACACAACCAACAAACATTTAACATAACCGCACAATCAGTGAGAGAAAACATGCTCAAAGACCCTTCAGCGTGCATTTGATCTGGGATTTAGCTCTGTATTTACTGTGAGGATTGACTGATGGACAAAGGAGTGCTTCAGTCTGACTTTATTGAATCATGGGACCCTGTATCTCCAATTAGATGGTAGCAGTTCATATTCACTGTTCAGACAATGGGGACTTTATGGGAGTCAGATGGTGAGCCAAAAATGATTTCCTCAGTTTTCTTGGTGTTGATATCAAGACCATTGCTATCAGTCCACTCAACCACCTGATTTACAGCCTGTTGGTGCAGCTCAGAGTCATCTGTGTTACTGAGCAGAGATATTATTGCAGTATCATCAGATTACTTAATGATGACTTGATTTGGTGTGTTGGTACGACAATCATCAGTGTAGAGAGTAAAGAGCACGAGAGGGTTCTGCCTGCAGACCTCCACTCTCAGGACAGTTCCGGTGCAGACCTCCACTATCAGGACACCTCCACTGTCAGTACAGAAAGTGCACGCTAAGAATTCCAAAATAAAATCACCACGATCAGTACAGTGCAACTTTCCAAACAGGAAATGCACGCAAATACAAAATAAAATCGTACTGACACTTATTATAGCATCTCCAGTCCAGTCCTGGACATTATAAACACATCCCTTAAAACTGGCGTCTTCCCTGATGCCTTTAAAACCGCTGTTGTAAAGCCTCTATTAAAGAAACCTACATTGGATAACAACACAGTAGCAAACCACAGACCAATATCAAATCTACCATTTATCAGTAAAATATTGGAAAGAATTGTCTCAGTCCAAATCAATTCCTATCTTAAAGAAAACAACATCTTAGAAGTATTTCAGTCAGGTTTCAGAAAATACCACAGTACGGAAACTGCACTCACAAAGGTAATTAGTGACCTCAGACTCAACTCTGATGCAAATAAAATCTCAATCCTTATCCTATTAGATCTCAGTGCAGCTTTTGATACTATTGATCACAACATCCAACTTGAAAAGCTTATTGGTTTCTCTGGTTGCGTGTTGAACTGGATCAACACATATATCAGAGGAAGGATATTCTATATTAGTCTAGGAGGCCATACATCAGAGAAACATGAAAGCCGCTACAAGGGAGCTGTTTAGGTCCATTACTCTTTTCTCTCTATATGTTACCGCTCGGCGACATCATCAGAGAGTATGGTATAGATTTCCACAGCTATGCGGATGATACACAATTGTACATATCCGCTGAACCAAATTATGTGACAGCCATAAACTCCATTACCAACTGCCTGACAGCCATAAACAAATGGATGAACGATAATTTTCTTAAATTGAATGAGGACAAAACTGAAGTCCTACTTGTCGGCCCCAAATCAAAAAGAGAGATGCTAACAAATAATCTAGGAAGTTTAACCACTTGGATTAAACCGGAGGTGACAAGTCTCGGTGTCATCCTGGAATCAGATTTGAACTTCAACTCCCATTTAAACAAAGTGACCAAAATACCTTTCTTTCATCTCAGAAACATAGCGAAGGTAAGACCATTCATAAATCAAAATGATGCAGAGAAACTAATTAATGCCTTTATATCTAGCCGACTAGACTACTGCAATGCACTATTCACTGGTCTCCCCAAGAAAGCTATTGGAAGACTCCAGCTCATTCAAAACTCTGCAGCTAGACTACTGACGAATACCAAAAGGAGGGAACACATTAGTCCTGTCTTAGCTACTCTACACTGGCTTCCTGTAACTTTTAGAATTGAATTTAAGGTGCTTCTCCTCATATACAAAGCTCTAAATGGACATGGACCCAGCTACATTGCTGATTCTCTAATAAACTACACACCCGCCAGAACACTGCGATGATCAGATGCAGGTCTATTAGAGGTCACCAGAAAAACTCATAAGAAAATCGGTGATGCAGCCTTTTTAAACTACGCCCCAAAACTGTGGAACACGTTACCCAACAATATTAGGGAAGCCAATACATTAGGCATTTTTAAAGGGCAGCTTAAAACCTATCTTTTTACCAAAGCATTTTACTGATTTTACACTATTATACTGCACTCTGTGATTGACATTGCACTATTTCTCTGTTTTATTCCCCATGTTTTTATTTTTAATTATATCATCCCATGTGATGCTTTGCTCTTGCTGCTTGTTTTACACTGATTTTATGTCTTATTTTTTACTGATGTAAAGCACTTTGAACTGCAATCCCATGTATGAAAGGTGCTATATAAATAAAGTTATTATTATTATTATATACATAATGTAACAATTTAATAATGCTGTTGATACTTCATATTTCTATATATTTGCACATCAATTTTGTCAGAGGACTAAGGACTAAAACCAATTAGCGGATGTAAATGACATGATAATGCAAAACTACATTGAGCTTTGATATTTTTCATGTTTGCTGAAGATTGGTTTATCATTTCTTTAAATCCGTCAATTAGCTAAAAATAATCTGTTTAATGGGTTCGAATAATTTCCCCTCAAACAGATGGTACTTCTCCATGCAGTAGTTCCACCATAACAATACCATGTCTAAGCTACCAAGATCCTGGTAAGAAAAAAGCTACTTTTGAAGACTTTTTCTAGATAAGGTATGTTTCATATGAAATGTTTTCCTCATGGTATGTATTTATATTTCTGTATTTAAAGATTTTAAGATGCAGAGACTTGAAGACCTTCTACGGGACTCTGAGAGCATTAAGGAGCAAGATGTTGGCGATATGCCACCATTGTCATCTTGGACTCAAAGGCAAAAAGAGGTTCAACAGTGTTGGCAACAGGCGAGGCCACAGAACGTTGAAAACGTATTAATAACTAAGAATATCGTCAAGATGACTTGCAATCACTGTCTCCTGGAAGAAGCTGTCATCCGTTGTGAGGAATGTATGCCATCAGAGTGGTTTTGTGCAGAGTGTGATATCTTGGTTCATACACAACACACTCTGCACAGTAGGCAAACCACCTGTAATGGATTTTACAAGTTCATTCCTCCTCAGAGTCTGTGAAACTCCAGGATGGCAAATACATCATTTCTAAACAAGGTTAGTGTCCCATTTTTTTTTAATTGATCAGCCTTTTTTCCCCTCACAAAAAAACTCATTTTAATCTCAAATTGCATTCTGTTATCATAGTGCTTGCTTACAACATTGTTAAATCTCATCCTGATTGCACTTTGACCTTGCAGATCGTTTGCTTCCAACATCCTTTCCTTCAAGGATATGTTCTTGTGAAGTTTTCGATGTTGGTAGACCTATCATATTGGTGTGCATAAATGGTAGGTTTTGGTGAAATAGTTTTTTTAGAAGTATTTTTTAACTAATACATTACTCTAATTCATTGTTATTGTTTTTTTTATTCATGTGTTCTTAGGCCATTACGATCTTAATGTTCCAGAGCTAACATGCAAACATTGCACTGAGAAATGGGGTCTAGAATTCAGTGACTGAATGATATGTTCCATTCCTTTGAGGCTATGAAGACAGCAGCTCTAGGAATGTCTAGACAAGCCTTTACTGCAATGTTGGACCAGAGAACAAAGCAGTTTGGAAGAGTAAGTACAAATGTGAAGCTGAAAGACAAATACATGTTTTATCATAATAAATATATTTTTGGCCAAATATGGATGAGCGAGATATGATAAAAAATATGATAACATATATTGTAAGGCAAATGTCAGCCTTATGCACGGAGGTACCGTGGGACTTGCCCTTCACATGTACGGGTGTCCGCTCAATGGAAATGCGATGTCAACTTCCGATGTCAAGTTCCTGTCAGCGGCTAGACAGATGTTACCAGTGTTTACCAGTGTTGCCAGGGGCATGATAACATCCTCCACTGGAGGTTGTGTGCTGCTGCTGTGAATAAGTCCGACTATGGGTGCCGATGGGCGGACGGTAAAGCACCGCAAAGTAGACCCCCTTTAAGTGTTGCCAGGGGCACGAGAAAAATCCTCCACTGGAGGTTGGGTGCTGCTGCTGTGAATAAGTCCGACTATGGGTGCCGATGGGCGGACGGTAAAGCACCGCAAAGTAGACCCCCTTTAAGTGTTGCCAGGGGCACGAGAAAAATCCTCCACTGGAGGTTGGGTGCTGCTGCTGTGAATAAGTCCGACTATGGGTGCCGATGGGCGGACGGTAAAGCACCGCAAAGTAGACCCCCTTTAAGTGTTGCCAGGGGCACGAGAAAAATCCTCCACTGGAGGTTGGGTGCTGCTGCTGTGAAGAAGGCCGACTATGGGTGCCGATGGGCGGACGGTAAAGCACCGCAAAGTAGACCCCCTTTAAGTGTAGCCAGGGTCACCCTGCATGCGTCGTCAAATGTGATTGAAATGGACAGATTCCTGTACATTTAAATCACTTTTAATGGGGTCGTCAAATGTGATTGAAATGGACAGATTCCTGTACATTTCATGCATTTTTAATGGGGTCGTCGAATGTGATTGAAATGGACAGATTCCTGTACATTTCAATCACTTTTGATGGGAGTCGTCAGTATATGGAGCTTATCCCATAATTCCCGGAGGTTCCAGGCCGAATTTGGAAGCTCATATGCGGCCTGCCATGCGCCTCCACCCGTGGAAAGCAAAAAAAAGTAAAGAAAACGGTCAATTATATGTTAAAATAATCAAAAATGAAGTTTTTAAAAATTCTCGAAAAACGGCTAAGTGCCAACGGGGGAGGGGGTCAAGTCTTCGGCGCTTCGGGACGAAGCCCCGGAGACTTTTGCACTTTTGCACTCCCCTCCTCCGTCCAAAAAAATGCATTCATATTTTCCAAGCTACCATCTGCACGAAATCGGAAACCCGGTTTTTGAGAGCACTTAGAAAAAAACGAGCTATTTTCACATGATGGGGAAATCATGGAGGAATGTATCCGCCTCATAAGCACTTTGGATCGGATCAAATTGTTGCCTGGATGACCCCAAATCATGGTTCTCACAAAAGTTAAAGTTTTTGAACTGGTCTCTGGAGGAATGCAATGGGAGTTGTCAGGGGACTCTATCCGCCTCAAGAGGCACTATTTTGGGATACATTTTATCCATTTTCACCCCTTTTTCTGGTTCTTCCAAAAAGTTAACTTATACTTTATACGACTCTGGAGAAAGGTATGGGGAGTTGTCAGGGGACTCTACCCGCCTTTTGGAACACTATTTTCGGATACAATATATCCATTTTCACCCTTTTCTCTGGTTCTTCCAAAAGTTGACTTAAACTTTTTCCCACCCTGGAGAAAGGTATGGGGAGTTGTCAGGGGACTCTACCCGCCTTTTGGAACACTATTTTCGGATACAATATATCCATTTTCACCCTTTTCTCTGGTTCTTCCAAAAGTAGACTTAAACTTGTTCCCACCCTGGAGAAAGGTATGGGGAGTTGTCAGGGGACTCTACCCGCCTTTTGGAACACTATTTTCGGATACAATATATCCATTTTCACCCTTTTCTCTGGTTCTTCCAAAAGTTGAGTTGTACTTTTTCTGACTCTGGAGAAATGCAATGGGAGTTGTCACGGAATAACGAGACACTATTTTCGGCTAAAATGGTTGTCTGGAGGACCCCCAATCATGGTTCTCACACAACTTTAAGTTGTGAAACTGGTCTGGAGAAATTCAAGGGCAGTTTTCACGGAATAACGAGACACTATTTTCGGCTAACATGGTTGCCTGTATGACCCCCACTCATGGTTCTCACAAAACGTTAAGGGCGTTCTCCCCGGCAACCCGCCAGCAGATGAAAACACACACCCCTCCGCCTCTCCACCTCTTCCGAGGGACGAGGGAACCGCGCGGGGGTCTGCTGGAGGCTACTGCCGGGTGCTCCGTCCTGCGCCTCACCGGGACCCTGACTCCAGCGCGGTGTGGCGGCCTCGCCCTGGCCGTCCACCGTGCGCCCTCTGGGTACCTGACTCCCCTGCCTCCTCTGGGGGCAGGTGAGAGGGGTTCAATGCCTCCCCGGAGGATACTGTTATCCCGGCAACCCGCCAGCAGATGAAAACACACACCCCTCCGCCTCTCCACCTCTTCCGAGGGACGAGGGAACCGCGCGGGGGTCTGCTGGAGGCTACTGCCGGGTGCTCCGTCCTGCGCCTCACCGGGACCCTGACTCCAGCGCGGTGTGGCGGCCTCACCCTGGCCGTCCACCGTGCGCCCTCTGGGTACCTGACTCCCCTGCCTCCTCTGGGGGCAGGTGAGAGGGGTTCAATGCCTCCCCGGAGGATACTGTTATCCCCACGTTGTCGTACCCGAAACTGTCGGGTATCCTTTGGGAGAACCAGACTCTGGAGGAACGTGAGGGGAGATTACAGGGATCTCTGCCCGCCTAACGAGTGCCTACATGGGACACCGCACCATGATGCAAATGAAAACAAACACCGATTTGAAGATAAGCTGAGTGCACCTTTCGTGAGTCTTTTCACACTTCCTTCTTTTTTACCCACGATTCTGGTGACATTTCCCGGTACCGAAATGCTCAAGAATACAGGTCGGATGGCGGTCCGTTGTCCGATCTGTAATAGTTCCTACCGTGCCCTGAGCAAGCACCTTCAGAGGCGCCATGGTGTGCGTAACTTGGATGAAAGAAAAATTCTGCTGTTGTTGGCCAACGGACGGACCAACATTAGGCTCCATCCCTGTACCATTCTGGGATGCGAGTACCGTGGCACAAGGCTGGATCGCCACTTGGCCAGAGACCATGTTGAGCTGGCCCGGGAGGAACTACATGTGGTTCAAAATCAAATGAAATTGACAGTGGCCAAGAAGGAGCTTTATGAACTCCGAATGACAAACCCCACCATAGAAATGATTACCGCTTGGGCTGTTGACACGGTGGCAGATGACGATATACTGTCACAACCTCCACCCTTGTCCCCGGTGAATGAATGTGACAACCCGGACTGCAAAGAATGGAGGCTGGAGGCAAACGCAGTGAGGGCTCAGCGGGACATATATGCTGCTGAGGTGAAATCCCTGCGCTGCAAGTTGCAGCAGAGGATAAAGCACAAGTGAGTGCTATTAATCAATGCATTTATTCCGGCAGTTATATGCATGATTGACATTGTATTGACACTCTCTAACTCTGTCATAACAGGTAAGCAACCACAAGACGGCCAACGCGTTCGGGGAAGCGCAGCTGTACCTCACCGTAGAAGAATTTGGATGGATGAAGAGGTGGCTGGAAATTAAGGGTACGCTGACCTGCACCCAGAGCCGTTTCTATACACAGAGGGGAAGAACCCGTTCAGGAAGCTTGCCTACTCCCTGAGGTTGGCATGGGCTGATGTAGGGCTCCACGGTCCCATTAACTTCACCGACCTCCGCACAGTCCACGCCGATAATGCGAAGAGGTTTCAAGACAAAGGCAACCGCCAAAGAGTGAGTGATTTCATGTGTCACAACACTGCAACTGCGGACAAATTTTACGCGAATAATCCTTCTTTGAAGGAGGCTGCGGACATTCGGTTGCTCTTCACAGAGTCACTGCAAGCAGCGGCGGCGGCATCGACAGCAGCAGCAGCGGGAAATGAAGACACTTTTGCGGGTATTGACATCGACAGTGACAGCTCTGGAGAGGAGCACAGCCCGGCTCCCTACCAAGATTCCCTACCAAGACATGTCCCGAAGAGGGACCAGTCACTGGCCGAACACAGCCCCTCAGACATGGGTGAAGAGAGGGTGCCATACTCTGCCCCAACTTCACCCACTGTTGCCAGTGATCAACTTGTAAATATGCAGTGTGTTGTTGTAATCAGTCCCCTTGTAAATACGTTATATCCTGTTTGAATGTATTTATTACTGTCAATATTACTGTAAATAAAGTTTGTTAAAATTACTAAGTCTTCTGTTTTTAAATCCCACTATGGGTTTTCTTCCTTTAAGATCCCCAGGGGCACGGTATTCTGGTTCTGGTGGTAGCATGGAGGTGTTTAGTCCGAGTGAGGAGTGCTCAAGTGTGGGATGATTTGTAAGGTAGAAGAGGGTAAAAAAAATTAAAGTGTGAACCTCCAGCAGGGCAGGTGGTGCTGTGAAGAAGGCCGACTATGGGTGCCGATGGGCGGACGGCAAAGCACCGCAAAGTAGACCCCCTTTAAGTGTTGCCAGGGGCACGAGCAAAATCCTCCATGGAGGTTGGGTGCTGCTGCTGTGAAGAAGGCCGACTATGGGTGCCGATGGGCGGACGGCAAAGCACCGCAAAGTAGACCCCCTTTAAGTGTTGCCAGGGGCACGAGCAAAATCCTCCATGGAGGTTGGGTGCTGCTGCTGTGAAGAAGGCCGACTATGGGTGCCGATGGGCGGACGGCAAAGCACTGCAAAATACACCCCCCTTTAAGATTCCCAGGGGCACGAGATTCTTGAGGGTGTGATCATCTTGGTTTAGTCCGTGGGGGAGTGCTTAAGTTCGGGGGCCCGGGGACCCAAGGTGCTCGAGGTTCTGGAGGTACATGGGAGGGATCCTGGAGCTCCTCAGTCCGTGTTTTGGGGGTCTTGGAGCGGCCCCGAAGAGGTGCCTTTGTCGGTGTACCTAATGGGTAAGAAAGCCAGTCTACACAGGTCGTCAAATGTAATTGAAATGTACAGAGTGCTGTACATTTCAATCACTTTTAATGGGAGTCGTGAGGTGTGGATGAAATGGCCATATCTCCCTTAAATTCACAGCAAAGTTACCCAGCTTTGACACACTGATTGCTGGGTAATAGAGCCATGTGCACCATGCATTTAAAGTCATCTTAGCCAGCTTTCAGACACTAATTCGTGGGTAATAAAGGCCTGTACATCTCCCTGTTTGAAAGGGCCATATCTCCCTTAAATTCACAGCAAAGTTACCCAGCTTTGACACACTGATTGCTGGGTAATAGAGCCATGTGCACCATGCATTTAAAGTAATCTTAGCCAGCTTTCAGACACTAATTCGTGGGGAAGAAAGTCACCCTGGTCGGGTCGTGAAATGTGATTGAAATGTACAGAGTGCTGTACATTTCAATCACTTTTAATGGGAGTCGTGAGGTGTGGATGAAATGGCCATATCTCCCTTAAATTCACAGCAAAGTTACCCAGCTTTGACACACTGATTGCTGGGTAATAGAGCCATGTGCACCATGCATTTAAAGTAATCTTAGCCAGCTTTCAGACACTAATTCGTGGGGAAGAAAGTCACCCTGGTCGGGTCGTGAAATGTGATTGAAATGTACAGAGTGCTGTACATTTCAATCACTTTTAATGGGAGTCGTGAGGTGTGGATGAAATGGCCATATCTCCCTTAAATTCACAGCAAAGTTACCCAGCTTTGACACACTGATTGCTGGGTAATAGAGCCATGTGCACCATGCATTTAAAGTAATCTTAGCCAGCTTTAAGACACTAATTCGTGGGGAAGAAAGTCACCCTGGTCGGGTCGTGAAATGTGATTGAAATGTACAGAGTGCTGTACATTTCAATCACTTTTAATGGGAGTCGTGAGGTGTGGATGAAATGGCCATATCTCCCTTAAATTCACAGCAAAGTTACCCAGCTTTGACACACTGATTGCTGGGTAATAGAGCCATGTGCACCATGCATTTAAAGTAATCTTAGCCAGCTTTCAGACACTAATTCGTGGGGAAGAAAGTCACCCTGGTCGGGTCGTGAAATGTGATTGAAATGTACAGAGTGCTGTACATTTCAATCACTTTTGATGGGAGTCGTGAGGTGTGGATGAAATGGCCTGTTTAATCCGATTTTGAGCACTCTTTTCCCCGCATAAACTAGTTTAAATCACCGTTAAACACTTATTTTGTTGATGTCTATATAACCGACTTCCCGCTATGCATTGCGGTCGGTTATATGGACACAACTACCCTGGCACTAGGCAGACCGCGGCCGGTAGTAAATGTCCAACCAGTGTTCCACCTGATCCCTAGGGTATGTAAGGCAAATGTCAGCCTTATGAACGGAGGTACCGTGGGACTTGCCCTTCCCATGTACGGGAGTCCGCTCAATGGAAATGCGATGTCAAGTTCCGATGTCAAGTTCCTGTCAGCGGCTAGACATATGTTACCAGTGTTTACCAGTGTTGCCAGGGGCATGATAACATCCTCCACTGGAGGTTGGGTGTTGCTGCTGTGAATAAGGCCGACTATGGGTGCCGATGGGCGGACGGTAAAGCACCGCAAAGTAGACCCCCTTTAAGTGTAAGGCAAATGTCAGCCTTATGAACGGAGGTACCGTGGGACTTGCCCTTCCCATGTACGGGAGTCCGCTCAATGGAAATGCGATGTCAAGTTCCGATGTCAAGTTCCTGTCAGCGGCTAGACATATGTTACCAGTGTTTACCAGTGTTGCCAGGGGCATGATAACATCCTCCACTGGAGGTTGGGTGTTGCTGCTGTGAAGAAGGCCGACTATGGGTGCTGATGGGCGGACGGTAAAGCACCGCAAAGTATACCCCCTTTAAGTGTAGCCAGGGGCACGAGCAAAATCCTCCATGGAGGTTGGGTGTTGCTGCTGTGAATAAGGCCGACTATGGGTGCTGATGGGCGGACGGTAAAGCACCGCAAAGTATACCCCCTTTAAGTGTAGCCAGGGGCACGAGAAACATCCTCCATGGAGGTTGGGTGCTGCTGCTGTGAAGAAGGCCGACTATGGGTGCTGATGGGCGGACGGTAAAGCACCGCAAAGTATACCCCCTTTAAGTGTAGCCAGGGGCACGAGCAAAATCCTCCATGGAGGTTGGGTGTTGCTGCTGTGAATAAGGCCGACTATGGGTGCTGATGGGCGGACGGTAAAGCACCGCAAAGTATACCCCCTTTAAGTGTAGCCAGGGGCACGAGAAACATCCTCCATGGAGGTTGGGTGCTGCTGCTGTGAAGAAGGCCGACTATGGGTGCTGATGGGCGGACGGTAAAGCACCGCAAAGTATACCCCCTTTAAGTGTAGCCAGGGGCACGAGCAAAATCCTCCATGGAGGTTGGGTGTTGCTGCTGTGAATAAGGCCGACTATGGGTGCTGATGGGCGGACGGTAAAGCACCGCAAAGTATACCCCCTTTAAGTGTAGCCAGGGGCACGAGAAACATCCTCCATGGAGGTTGGGTGCTGCTGCTGTGAAGAAGGCCGACTATGGGTGCTGATGGGCGGACGGTAAAGCACCGCAAAGTATACCCCCTTTAAGTGTAGCCAGGGGCACGAGCAAAATCCTCCATGGAGGTTGGGTGTTGCTGCTGTGAATAAGGCCGACTATGGGTGCTGATGGGCGGACGGTAAAGCACCGCAAAGTATACCCCCTTTAAGTGTAGCCAGGGGCACGAGAAACATCCTCCATGGAGGTTGGGTGTTGCTGCTGTGAATAAGGCCGACTATGGGTGCCGATGGGCGGACGGTAAAGCACCGCAAAGTATACCCCCTTTAAGTGTAGCCAGGGTCACCCTGCATGCGTCGTCAAATGTGATTGAAATGGACAGATTCCTGTACATTTCAATCACTTTTAATGGGAGTCGTCAGTATATGGAGCTTAACCCATAATTCCCGGACGTTCCAGGCCGAATTTGGAAGCTCATATGCGGCCTGCCATGCGCCTCCACCCGTGGAAAGCAAAAAAAAGTAAAGAAAACGGTCAATTATATGTTAAAATAATCAAAAATGAAGTTTTTGAAAATTCTTGAAAAACGGCTAAGTGCCAACGGGGGAGGGGGTCAAGTCTTCGGCGCTTCGGAACGAAGCCCCGGAGACTTTTGCACTCCCCCGTTGCAATTTACAACGGAGAGGGGAAACGAGAGCTCCCCTCCTCCGTCCAAAATTTTCATTCATCTTTTCCAAGCTACCATCTGCACGAAATCGGAAACCCGGTTTTTGAGAGCACTTAGAAAAAAACGAGCTATTTTCACATGATGGGGAAAT